>NW_006408725.1:5854016-5867653 GCF_000296735.1 Chrysochloris asiatica
CTGTAGGATCAGCACTGGGTTGTGAACCACAACATCAGAAGTTCAAACTCACCAGTTGTTCCTCAGAAACTCTATAAAGGATCAGTATGAGTCGAACCACCACTCATCTGTCAGTTTGTTGTACTGTGGTGGCTGGTGTGTTGCTGTGATTCTGAAAGCTATGCCACAGGTATTATAAATACAAACAGGGTCACCCATGGTGGACAGGTTTCAGGTGAGCTTGCAAATGAAGACAGATTAGGAAAGAGTGATGAACTACTTCCAAAAACCTTATGAATAGCAGAGAAACACTGTCAGATATAGTGCCGGAAAATGAGCCCTTCAGGTTGGAAGGCACTCAAGATACAACTGGGGAAGAGCTGCTTTCTCAGAGTAGAGGTGACCGTTATAACATGAATGAAGTAAAGCGTGTGGGAGTAAAGCCCTCGGGACCTTCATTTGCTGATGGGGCATAACTCAAAATGAAGAGATCATATTTGGTAGGGTGGAGGGTCAGAGAAAAAGAGGAAGACCCCCAGTGAGATGGCAGAGTGGCATCATCAATGGGCTCAAGCGTGGCAACAACAGTGAGGCTGGCCCAGGATCAGGCAGTGTTTCGTTCTGTTGTGCATAGGGTCGCTATGAGTCGGTACTGACTCCGTGGCACAACAATATGAGTCGAGACTGATTCGACAGCACTTAACAACTACCATTCGCATTGCATGACCCATGACAAACGCATGTTTGTCAGTGTAGAACTCTGCTCCCTAGGGTTTCCAATGGCTGATGGATGGGTCTATTTTCAGAGGCACCACTGGATGGAACCAAGCCTCCAACTTTTTAGTCACCAGCTGAGCATGCTAAGCATTTGCACCATCCAGGGACTCCAATATATATGTGCATATATAAACAAGTGATGTCTGTGATTCTAAGGAGATTTTTTTCCCATGTAACCAGTATACAATAAGGAAAATGGTGGTGACTATCTGAATTCTTGCAGAGTAATCACAAGGTCGGCAGTTCAAACCCACCAACTGCTGCTAGGAAACCCTGTATAGGGCGCTGTGAGTCAGAACCAACAAGAACAACAACTGTATGGTCAGAAACTGCCCACCTTCTCAGCCCTTAGCTTTGTTCACTCACCCTCAACAAGCCCTCACACTGCACATCTCAGGTACTGCCAAAAAGACATAAAAGCACGCCTACCCCCAAATACCACTTAACTCCAAATCTTGGACTTGAAAGCCTTTTGTTTCAAGCATTTCTTTCCTTGCCTTTCATCTATAGGTTCTCTAAACTAGAGGGCAACTAGGGGTCCTGGATGGTCATGAAACCCCAGGTGGCAAGACCTGAATTCTAGTCTTGGTTATGTTCCTAACTGGCTAGACAGCCATGGATAATTTCAATAACCTTTCTTGGCCTCAGTTTCCACAGCTGCAAAAATGAGCTCATAGATGTTTATAGATCCCATTCCACTTCTACATTTTTGCCCTTATTTTAAAAGTAGAGCAGCTGGAAAGAACGAAAAGAAAAAGGAAATTAGAGAACATGTCAGTAAATCGCCCAAAGACTCATTAAATGACCACAAGCAATGAAATAAAACACTGCCTTTGTTTTACACACACACACACCACAGATACCCCACATATATACACACATGCAAAGATTTTTGTTAACACTCTAAATTCATTCCATTTACAGTCTGAAATAATCAATATCTCACAATACTGCTAATAACAATTTTTTTCATTTGTTCTCAAAGGGTCAAGTTTAAGTCTAATTTCTACTACTAGCCAGCTGTGTAACCTTGGGCTTCTTAGCATCTTTGTACATCACTTTCTTTATTTGTAAAATTCAGAATTGGTTCTCTTCCAACACTAGCTATATAAGATTTTAAAAATCCTTTACAGTTTATAAAGTCACTTCAATTGACTTCCATTAGAATATATTCACTTCACTTTAGAAATTTCCATTGCCATTTTATAGACAAAAACTTAGGTGCAACGAGTTAAATGACCTTTCAGGGTCAGACCAGGTCTTAACTCTTAGGTTTTCTAGTTTCACACTTATGTAGCGCTTGTATTTCAAGTAGAAAATTTTTTAAGTAGAAAACTTCTTCTAAAAAAATTCTCTATAATTTTTTCGGAACATTTTCAAAGCTATAGGAAAAGTTAAAGAAAAATACAGCCAATATCCCTCGTACTACCCACCCAGAGGTCTCTGATTTGAAGCCACAGACTTGAAAACCCTGGGGAGCACAGTTCTACTTGAAACATATGATGTACCAGGAATTGGAATCACCTTGACAGCAACTTTTTTTTTTTTTTTGGGGGGGGGGGGGTACCACCCACTTAGATTCAACGAATGATAATATTTTGCCACACTTTGCTTTACCTTTCTTCCTCTCACTCTCTCTATAATGGCAGTCTTTGCTGAATCATTTGGAAGTGAATTGCAGACATCATGGCCCTTCACCCCTAAGTACTTGAGCATATCTTCATCTTGTTGTTAAGTATCATTGAGTTGGTTCCGACTCAAAATGAAACAAATGATATGGTTTCCAAGAAGCGGCTGGTAGGTTTTAACTGATGACCTTTCAGTTAACAGTCCACAGCTCATCCTGCAACATCATACCAGGATTCCACATATCTCTTAAGAACAAGTATATTCTCCTACATAACCATAATATCATATCTCACCCAAGAAACTGAACATTAATGTATAACCTAGTAAGAAGTCTATATCTAATTTCTCCAATTATCTCAACTCTATCTCTTGAATCTTTTCTCTCTTTCTCTCTCTCTCTCAATGAAGAATCATGAACCACATCTCTTTGGTTCATGGTCACCAGATCTCTTTCTTTTTGCTAGGTTCTGTTGAGTCGATATGACCTTAGGAAGGTCATTTACCTGCTCGCTATGAGTCAAAACTGACTCTATGGCACTTAACAAAAAAACCTTATATATCCGTCTGCTCCTTATATTTCTTATTTTGCTATCAACTGTGAAGACTTTTGTCATGGACAGACACAAGAACCTGGAACCATTGACCATTAAACAGAACTACCAGAAGCTAAATTGCTAATAATACGTGAAAGCAATTGCTTTGCCCTCCTTATTTCCTCTGCTTTGCGCAATATGTAGAATCGGTGGGAGACAAGAGAGAGCAGGAAGGGGAGCCTGGGACCTCTGTGGCAGGTCACCATGAACTATATCACCTGCTGGACTCGGGACCCCTCTACCCCACATTCCTACCATCTCTGGAGTCTTGTGGTGGGTCCTGAGAGGTGTCTAGGGTCTTGGGACACTGGCTCCTTCTCAGCCTTGCCACCTCTTGGCTGCTGCTTTCCAGCCTCCTGGCCAGGTCCTCATTCTCCTGTCCCAGTTGTCTCTTCTCTTCCTCCAGAGCAGACTTGTCACGGAGGAGGTTGCTATAGACTGTCTCCAGTTCCCTGGTTTGGATTTCCAGTTGGTCCCGCTCTCTCCTCAGGGTACCCAGCTCTCTTTGCATCCTGTCTTCAGTGTCCCAGGTTCCAGCAGATTGATCCTGGGTCAATCGCTGAAGCAGGCTCTCCAGGTTGCTGAGCCGGGCCTTGGTGGCTTCCAGGTCTGCATGCTGTATACTGCTATCTCTCTGGAGGTCCTGGATGGCCGACATGGCCAGGCCTTGCTCAAAGCAGCTGGACTCATGGGGACTGGCCACGCTGAAGGTGTACTGGCATCGGCCACTCTGGTCATTGGTCTTCTGGAGCTGGGCTATCCTGGCCCCCAAACCCCATGCCAAACAGGCCAGGAGCAGCAGCTGGACAGCTGGCATCCTGAGCCCACAGCTGCAGAAATGTGCACAGAAGCCCTCAGTGCCAAGGCTGGGCGAGGCTTCCCCTGGAAAACGCTGCTGCTCGGTGAGGTGTCTGGAGGAGCAGCCCTACTGGCTCATGCCTGAGCTCCAGGGAATTTTATACATACGAGGGGCCAGTCCTCCATGTGTGTGGGAAGTGGTGGCCACGTGAGGCCGGGTGGGGTCAGGAACAGGGGAGTCGTTTTCATGCTGTTAGCAAGAGTCTTAAAAAAATAACTGTTGAGAAGTCTGTTTTGAAATTCTTTGAAACAGGGGTGTCCCACTTTATACCCTCTACACCTCCATAATAATCCCAGTACCTCCACCTCCAGTATCCATACCCATTTTGCCCACATACATCCATGCATGCCCACCTCACCCAGAATGATTATTCACACATCAATGTCAAGAAGAATCTATTTCTGGTTTGTATTGTCACTTCACTCTGCACACACTTTATTGGGAACCTGCTCTATGTTGGGCACTGTGCTACGAGCCAGGATAGAGAGGTGTCCAAGACAGTCCATTCTTGTAGCAGTGACAGAGAGATAGCAGGCTGGCTAGAAGACTAGGACAGAACATTCCTACCTGCCTTCAGGTTGATGCATTCCTATAGAAACAGCTTAAAGCAGAATTCTTCCTTCGCTCCTAGCTTTAAAACTAGTGTGGGCATATCTTTGGGAGACCTTCTTAATTTCAGTCTTGCATTTTAGTCACCCGTGTCAATGTTAGCCTGTGGACTAGTTTTTACTGTGTATGTACGTGTGTGACATGAACCCCATTGATGAAGTTGCTGAAACCCTCCTCAGAAAGAGGTGTTTTATTTGACTGTGTAAAATACAGAGAATTATAAAGGAAACAAATAATATGGAAATGCAATTATCAAAATATTTTTAATATTTGAAATAGACTTCTTTACCTAAAACCAAACACACTGCCATCGATTCAATTCCAACTGCACATTAAGAACAAGAAGAGCTAGCAGGAGAATCTAATTTCAATCATTGAATGTAAGTGACACTTTATGATACTGTCAACTACTCTAACATAGTACAAAGATGTCTGTAATTTCCATTGGTGATGCCAAAATCACAGGTATGGCTAATGCTATAGCAGGTTTAGTGCTATGTTTATATTGGAAGGAAATGTTAAATGTTTAGTTACAAATAAAGATGCAGTTGTTGTTGTTTTTTCCTATCTAAATTCACTGACTTTCTGGAGCTCTTATCAAGAATCCATGATTTTAAAAATAAACTCGAAGAGAAAAGCAAACAAAACTCACCAGTTGTACCAAGAACTATAGGAGGGCTCTTCAAGTCAGTACATATGTGGTAGTCTTATCAATAATTTCCCCCACATGATTAAAAAATATGCTTTCTATTATAAGATCAGAGAAGTTTCTAATACAATGTACGAATAAGAACTATATATATATAGTTTAGTTTTTCTACTTATCAAGCAAGTAGAATGATAAAAATTTAAATATATTTTAATTGTATAGCTGACCAAAGATATATAAATTTTTTCCTGTGTATTTAACAAATATTCTAAAGGGTTTCACATGCTTCCCCCCCCACACACACATAAATACATGGAATCAAATTTATTCATTCAACAACTTCTTGTTTTATTACCGGAAAGTCTCCAGTGGTTTGTTCTAATGAGAGAATAAATATACATTGTTTTCCTGCAAGTACATGAAAAAAAAGAGAAAGAAAATAGTAACTTTTAAAGTAATGTTTGCATCTGAATATGTTGTCTGACACCAATAACATCTCCAGTATTTATGAAACAGAGATATCAGATGTGCCCTGGCATACTTACCTTGGGGTTGGGAAAAACATACTTTGATCTAAACCTTCTGTTCTTATTGGAGAGATTCTAAAGTTAGGCCTGAATTTGAGACACTTATGAATGGATGTCTATTACAGCTGACTAAAAGGTGCAATACTCAATCCCTAAAATCAGACAGTAAACATCACTGCAGTAGTTTTTCAAAAATAAGATCTTGTAGTCAGCAAGTACCAAGTTCAAATCTGTATGCCTTTATCCTTAGGAATGATTTCTTTTGTAAGGTACTTTCTATGCTTCCAACTCTATGGAGTAAGAGAGTTTCTGATAAAGAGAAATGTAAATAATCTTACTACCTTCAGTGTGCCAAGTGTTAAAGTACTTGACTGCATTGAGGTTCGATTCCATCCAGAAGTGTCTCAGAAAAAAGGTCTGGCGATCTACTTCCTAAAATATCAGCCACTGAAAACACTGCAGCAAAGTTCTACTCTGACAGATGTGGGGTTGCCATGAGTTGGAATCTGCAGCGACTAGATGCCCGTACTTTATTATTCTGCTTGTAAAGGAAGACCATAGGACTAAAAATCAGGCCTCCCAACTTCCCTTGAATCAATATCTCAATGCATCAGATAATCTAGGAATATACAATCTGTGATTCCTGTGGCATTTCTAGTCAGTTTCCATTGTCCTTTAAATGAACCCTGGTCTTTTAAAGCCATGCTTCATCCCTTTCTCTCTTTTTTTCATCCCATTTCTTCCTCTTGCCTAAATTGCAGCCACTCCATGGCTATCAAGCTGTGTAGGTGTTGCTCAGGGTGAAATGTAACAGCTCCTGGCATTTTCACTTATTCCAGCCCTGGTTTTGGACACCAGGCAAAAACTCCCTCCAGACATTCTCACTGTGCAATGCTTAGGGAAAGAAACAGTGGTCATTTGGCCCATTTTGCATTCCTCAATCATTGTGGCTCATGGCCATTTCTTCCACCGGAGTCAAATGTGATAAGGACAGACCAAACTTGCACTTTCTGCCTTCCTTCACCACCTCTACTACATCTCAGCTGCTTGAGCTCTGCCTGCCTCCTTCCCTCAGCACGTCTCTTTCGAATAGAATCACAGTGAAGTGTTCATAGAACCCCAGAGCCACAAGGACAGTTGAAGAAAAGAAAGCTAAGGGCCAAAAAAGGAGACAGATTTGCCCAGGGTCACAAACCAACAAGTAGGAGAACCAGAAAGAAAACTGCAGTCTCCTGACTCTAGAAGTTCTCCACCTTCTTGCATAAACTGAGCCCACCAAAGTGCTCAGTGGTTGCCCAGAATACTTGAAAGACCCCAGTCACTACTTCCATGAATCAGAGCTCTGGGAAATGAGCTTGTTTCCTATATGACTATTAAATAAAGGCCTTCTGTGAAGGAAAACTCATGCACACCCTTGAGTTTTTACATCTGATTTTATGAATTGGCATCCTGTCATGAAACAGAATTATTCTCCTAAAAACAGAGGAAAAGGCTCACGGGGAAAAAACAGGAAACTTGCAGCCCCTTGAACATCAATACACATCTGGTTTGCTTCAGTCTGTCCTTTTCACCTTCCTGCCTTTCCACACCCTCTCAGTGCCAGCGTCCCCATTCCCCAAGTCCCCACCTCACAGAATTCTCTTGGACACCAGGACCCCTTTCCCACTGAGAAAACATTGTCCACTCTGGATTCTCAGTTAGACTATGTTCCATCTCCATTTCCTTTCTGGAGCTTGGAGCCAGGCAGTCTCCAGTCCAGATACGCCAGGCAGCCAAGAAGACGCTTGTAGGGTACGTTTCAGCCAACTGCAGCATGATGGATGTTGCTGCTCCAACAGATTGGAAGGCACTGCTCTGGGTGGGCCTCTGATACAGGATGGAGGCAGCAGGGGGCATGAAAGAGGCATCATTATTAATGGAGTGTTGTGCACAGTTACTCAAAACCAAGCCAGTGGGATTCCAACTCATGGCAACCTCATTTGTGTCAAAGCAGAATTGTGCTCCATAGGGTTTTTGGTGACTGATTTTTCTGAAGTAAACCACCAGACCTTTCCTCTGAGGTATCTCTAGGCTAGTAATCAAGCAAGTTAATCATTTACCCTAACCAGTAATTCTGTAGACTCAAAGTTGTGTCTATTTCCATTCTCTTAGCACTGGATTTGGAATTTTGGTGTGGTGCTGTAGGATACACACTGGACTGCTAACCTGAAGCTTGTTAGTTCCAATCTACCAGCAGCTCCTTGGAAACCCTAGACAGTATCACTATGAGTCAGAACTGACTGGATGGCATTTGACAACAACAGCACTGGTTGGTTGGTTACTAATTTTCTCCTGCAGTTCTTCCATCTGAACCTGTAAATTCCATGGGGCCAAGGCTGGTTTGCTCACAGTTTTGTCCCTAGAGTGAGACATAAATAAGGGCTCAGGAAATTTTCAAAAGTTACGTGGATGGATGAATGGTTCAAATACAAATAGAAAACAAAATAAGGAATGAGAACAAAGCAACCAGTGGCACAACGTTCTAGGTGGCTAAGGAGACTCTGGTAGCATAGTGGTTACGAATCGGACTGTGAACGTTAAGGTCAGCGGTTCGAAACTGCCAGCTGCTGCACGGGAGAAAGATGAGGCTTTCTACTCCCGTAAAGATTTACACCCTCGGAAACCCTGTACAGGGTCGCTATGGGTCGGAACCGACTCGACGGCACACAACAACAACAACAAGGAGACTCTGCTCACTTCCTTGGTACTGAAGAGAAAGCCTTTGCTGCTGGCTTTAAGGAGTTTGCCTCTGGGCGTACACCCCTCTCCCGGAAGTGCACACAAAACCAAACCCAAACCCAATCTGACTCATAGCAACCCTATATGAGAACATGAAACTGCCCCATAGAATTCCCAAGGTTGGAAATCTTTATGGAAGCAGACTGCCATATCTTTCTCCTGTAGAGCAGCAGATGGATTCAAACCACCCACCTTTGAGTTAGCAGCCAAGAGCTTTAACCACTGCACCACATACACACTCCTGGCAATACACACACAGACAGCCCCAAATGGAATAATTGTATGCAAGACTTTATTTCATCACAATTAGACAAAGAGGTTCCCTGCCAAATTGTGGTAAATAAAACAGTGAATGAGTAGCACTAAATTGAGGACCAGGCAAGGGACTGATGAGAAGTTGATTAGTCTAAATTAGGTGACTGATGATGAATCAAGCTGGAGACCCCATGACACCATTCTCTACCCTGCAGGGCTCCTGTTTCCTTGCTCATTTAGCAATTCATTAATCATTTTAATGAATACTTAATGAATTTTATGATCATGAAGCACCTACTATGTGTTAGAGGCCCTGCTGTGGCGGTATAGGATAAGTACTAGATTGCAAAATCTATTTGAACCACAAGGTCAGTGGTTCAAAGTCATCATCAGCTGTCCCTCGGAAACCCAATGCAGGGTTGCTATGGGTCGGAACCGACTCAACTACACTTAACAATGACAGCAACATGTGTTACATAGGAATGCTAGTGATGCAGTTTGAACCTTGGGGTTCAAACCAACCTTGCAGTCCAGTGCATTATCCCACAGTGCCACACCAGGTTAACTGTTGGCCTGGTGGAGCAGCTGACTGCTAACCAAAGGGTTGGCAGTTTGAAGCCACGAGCTGCTCCTCAGGAGAAAGAGGTGGCAGTCTGCTTCTGTAAAACTTAGAGCTTTGGGAACCCTATACAGGGCTGCTGTGAGTTAGAATGGACTGGGATATTC
Organism: Chrysochloris asiatica; assembly: GCF_000296735.1. NCBI lineage: Eukaryota > Metazoa > Chordata > Mammalia > Afrosoricida > Chrysochloridae > Chrysochloris > Chrysochloris asiatica. The sequence continues at coordinate 5,863,398 of NW_006408725.1, forward strand.
TTCCTTGTTGAAAAATCAAGAAACTTCCAAGGGCAAGTCCCAGCAGAGGCAGCCACATTGTATAACCTGGAAGCATGTCCTAATTCCAAGAGCAAAGCTTTTGTCAGACAGCCTTCTCAGCAGAATCTGGAAAACTCCAAATGTCATGTCTTCAGCTAATTAAAGTCCAAACCAGCTGCCATTGAGTTGACTCCATCTCATAGCGACACTATAGGACAGAGTAGAACTGTCCCATAGGGTTTTTAAGGCTAGTGGTGCAGTAGTTAAGCACTCACTGTTAGCCAAAAGGGTTAACAGCAAAAGAAAGATGTGGCTATCTGCTTCTGTAAAGATTGCTGTTACTACTAAGTGCCATTAAGTCCAACTCATAGTGACCCTGTATAGGGTTTCTGAGGAGCAACTAGTGGGTTTGAACTGTCAGCCTTGCAATTAGCAGTCCAGTGCTTATCCTACAGAGCCACACCAGGACTCAGTCTTGGAAATCCTATGGGACAGTTCTAATCTTTCAGTTAACAGGCAAGCACTGAATTACTATAACACCTCTTTTTAATTAAAGTCAAACAACCTCTGCTTCATCACAGTAACACTTTTTACAGTTTTGTTGTTGTTGTTAAATGCGGTTGAGTTGGTTCCAACTCATAGCAACCCTGTATGGGTTTCCAAAGAGTGACTGGTGGGTTTCAACTGCTGACCTTGGGGTTCAAACCAACCTTGCAGTCCAGTGCATTATCCCACAGTTCCACACTAGGACTCTGATGACAGTTTTAGACCTCCAGATTCTACTTTAACCCCATGACCATCTGAAAAACCTTATTGTATTTCATGGTTAGTGGATTTCCCTCCGGGAGTCCTGGTGTGGCACTGTAGGATAAACACTGGATGCTAACTTCACAGCTGGCAGTTCAAACCCACCAACTGCTCCTTGGAAACTCTATACAGGGCCACTGTGAGTAAAAACCAATTCTATAGCACTTAACAACAACAACATAGATTGATGGGTTTTCCACACAGACATTTGGGAGGATAGAGAGATATGAAAAGAGCTGGGTGACACACTGGTTTACAATCAGCTTTTAATCTAAAGGTTGGCAGTTCAAACCCACCCTAAGGCTCCTTGGAAGAAAAGTCTGGTGAACTGCTGCCATAAAAATGACAGCTTAGAAAACTTTATGAGTCAGTTCTGTTCTGTAACACATGGGCCACCATGAGTAGGGGGCTGACTCCACAGCAGCTAACAACAATAGCAAGGATCAGAAAAAAAAGTAAGACGCGTCCGACCTGTCTGGGAGGGGCAGATGAAAAGAAATGCGGATGGGTCCCTTGAGATGCAAGGGTGAATGACTGTCACCAGGACTGATTGTGAGGACTGGTAATGTAAAGGTGGACATTTTATAGCAAGGAGGGGAGTGATTAACCTTTCAGTCTAGGACCTCAAGGCCCTGGGACCATCAATGGAGAAGAGCGGAGAGTGGGACCCCACCCAGAGGAGCAATGAAGACAGAGAGGATGACATAAAGAGAGAGGATGACACGAATAGATGGAGTGCCTAGGGACTAGGGATCCAGAGAGGGATAGGGGCTGTGTGCTGAGAACCATGAGGGGAGGGTGGGTGGGATTGTAGGGTATACCCTTTGGTTGGGCAATGATGCATGGACGGATGGTAACTATGGCAATGAGACGATGTATGATGGAATAAATGTAAAACTAATGTTCCCCCATGTAGACTATCACACAATACACAATAAAACATTAAAAACAAAAAAAAAAGTAAGATGCATTCAAAGACCAAAAATTAACTCATTTTTTTAAAAAAAGTCATGTACACAAAGCATTATAGATCAGTCCAGAGATTCAAGGGCAAGGAGGTTGTTGTTACGTGCCATGGAGTTGGTTCTGACTCATAAAAACCCTGTACGGGGTTTCTGAGGCCATAAGTCTATGTGAGAGCAGAAAGCCTCATCTTTCTCCTGTAGAGCAGCTGCCAGGCTCAAACTGCTGGTCTTGTGGTTTGCAGTCCAGTGAGTTAGGATTAGAATCCTTGTATGCCTAACTTTGGTGTCCTGGTGTGGCACTATAAGATAAGCACTAGGCTGCAAGATTGGTTTGAACCATAAGGATCAAATTCACCAGCAACTCCTTCTGAAATCCTATACAGGGTCACTATGAGTCAGAACCAATTCAACGGCATTTAACAGTAGGAACAGCAGTGCCTAACTTTACAAAACTGTTAGCCATTTAGGACCATGGTCTCATGGGACATTGCCATCAATTGGCATAATATAGGAGGTCTTCAAAAGGCTTGTGCGAAAAAGATATTGAAGGATGGTGAAATTTTCCACCAACTTTTTGAGGTCCCCTCATGTAGTTCATAAGGTTGTGTTCTAAGTATTAGTTTGGTGAGTACTGTCTGGAATCTTAAAAGCTTTCAAGGAACATCTAAATTACAATATTGGTTGCTACTCATCTGATGCAAAAGAGAAAGAAGGAAACCAATGACACAGAGAAAGAAGGAAACCAATGACACAGAATCGCAGGATTGTCTTCACATTCCAAGATCTCACCTACTTGGAGACCAGAAGAACTAACTGGTGTCCGGCTATTCCTACTGACTGTTCTAACCAGGGTCACAACAGATGGACCCTGATAGAATGGGAGAAAAGTATAGAACAGAATCTCAAATTCCCCCTCCTGCCCCCCCCCAAAAAAACAACACAGAAACAGACTTACATTAATTGAGGATTTGCCAACGCTCTTGCCCTGAGATACTCTTAAAAGTTTGAACTGAAATTAGCATCTGAGGCCACCTTGTAGCTAAATAACAAATTGGCTCATAAGATAAAGAATATCACCTCTAAACACTATGCTTTTTTAAAAAACCTCCTGCATGTAACCAAACAGCCAACAATTACTTTGAAACAAAGATGAGAATGTAAAGTGTAGGGAGACTAGATGAAAGGAAATGGAACAACCAGAATAGAAGCAACGAAGAGTGTTCACACATTGTAAAGAATGTAATTAATATTACTGAACAATATGTGTAGAAATTGTTGAATTGGAAACTAAACAGCTCTGTAAACATTCACTGAAAACGCAATATTATTTCAAAGATTTTAATCTTTAAATAGGTCTATATGTATTCTGTATCACATCTTTATTTTCAAATTCAAATGGTTAAAAGCTCATTATCTTTGAAGAGTTTCTTGAGATTCCTTAAGACAACTGAATTTACTAATGGTACATCCCATAGTGTCCTGGCTGACAGGTCCATTAATTTGAATACATCCAATGTCCTAATTGTCTTTTAACTAGGTCTTTTTACTCTCTGTTTTTGTTTTTTTCATTTTTCCATTAGAGCCCAGCTGGACCCCTGTCAATTGTTTGTGTCTCTTGACACAAACATGAAGACCTGGGCATGCTCAGCCTCCTAGTCACCATCTGTTATTAGAGCTTCCCCAGTCTCCTTGTGCTTCCTGCATTGGGGGGATTTTAGTTTTCTATTATTATATATATATTTTTAATGTCCTTTGCTAGACTGCCCTTCCTGAGCTCGCTACCACATGGTAATGATGCCTTCTTCTTCTTTTTAAAAATAATTATCCACTTTGGGATATAATCAAACCCTACTTTTTATGGTTTTCTCATTTTTCCTTCAAGTCCACATGGCTGTATCTTACTAAGAAGTGGAGAGTTAATTATCAATTTGAAAACATCCTTTTTTCCTTGCAGTCGTTTTCTTTATTCACTGACTTTTGGTTTGCATCATTTTTTCCTGAAGTTAAAAACAAAAAAGTGATTTTTCATCATTATTTGCTGCCCTGGAATTCCTGTTTGGACAAATGTCCTTCAGGTCATCCTGTTTTCGTTTCTTCACTCCTCTCTGGAGTACTAGCCATACGGGACCTCATGCTTCCTGGAGGATCGCTTACACCAGGAGAACATCAGTCATTGAAGTCACAGTAGACGCCACACAGTCTGAGTGCCTTCCTAGTGCCGACATGCTTTCTTCTGGACTCTTTACTATGGCGCCAAAGATAGACACCTGAAGAAAGGCAAAGAGATACACATCTCATTTCATTGAAGGCTCACACAGGCTGTGAGGTAAACTGGACAGAGATTGTAAGTTCTCCTTTAAAATGTAGGTCAGACCCCCTCTACACACAGAGTGGACGGAGATGGGCAACTTGGACATTGGATACTCAAATAGGGAGGAGGGGACTACAAAGGCAAGAAGTGACTGGCTTACAAGCTTTCAAGAG
>NW_006408725.1:5868414-5872543 GCF_000296735.1 Chrysochloris asiatica
CAATACCTACCCTGACTGCGCTGTGATTTAGGCAGAGATCATGGTAGCTGTTGCCTGGTAAGTGAACACCAGAGAATAAAACTCTAGCCTGGCCATATCACTCAAATGGAAGAAATGGGGTGGCTGACTCGTTTTACAGGCAAACTTTCAATGTGGCACCGGGACAGGGTTGCCCGAGACTAGGCACAGACTTGGGGCTGGCAAATGCAAGAGAACACGTGGACACACTCACCAAACATTGGCTGCTTGCCTGACAGTATGCCGTGGGGCCCAGCCCTTGGAGGTGGACTTGTGTCATCCCCACTCTCCAGGTGGAGAAACTGAGGTCCAGTGAGGTGGAGCCATGTGCCCAGCCAGAGCTGAACAGGGGAGAAGTGACTTAGCTGGGATTTGAACCCAGGCAACCAGGAAAAAAAAAAAAAATGTAGGTCAGAGATGTTAACTGATTTATTCAATGCTACCCAACACCACCCATCCACTGCCATCCAGTTGATTCCGACTCACAGAGACCCTATAGGACAGAGCAGGACTGCTCTTGAGGGTTTCCGAGACTAAATGTTTGCCACAGCAGACAGCTTCATTTTTCTCCCATGGAGCAGCTGGTGGGTTTGAACCACCAAACTTTTGATTAGGAGCCACATGGTACACTAAGAACCATTGAATTGTACAACTTAAAATGGGTTCATTGTATGATGTGTGGGCTATAGCTCAATATAACTATTTAAAACTTGTGAGCTATAGAAATTTGGAAAGCAGAACTTGTTTCTGCTGTCATATTGCTGAGTGATACAAGGGTTAAAAGTCATTTCCTTATAAAGCAGCCACCATTTACTGAGACTTGATTACATACCAGGTACTTTAGATTGTTGTTGTTAAGTGCCGTCGAGTCAGTTCCGACCCATAGCGAACCTGTACAGGGTTTTTGAGGGTGTAAATCTTTACGGGAGTAGAAAGCCTCATCTTTCTCCCGCGGAGCGGCTGGTAGTTTCGAACTGCTGACCTTAAGGTTCTTTAGATATACTCTCCATAATTCCACCACCCTACTAGATGGTTGGAGTCCCTACATGGTGCAAATGGATAAGTGCTCAACTACTAGTGGAAAGGAGTCTACCCAGAGGCACCTCAGAAGACAGGTCTGGCAATCTACTTCTGAAAGGTTATAGCTTTGAAAATTCTATGGAGCAATTCAACTCTGCATGCATGTGGAGTCTCCATGAGTTGGAATCCTCTTGATAGCATCTAAAAACAATAAGGTGGTTAATATTTCCCCAGTGTTATTCTTGAGGAGATTCTGTTTCTGAGGGTCAGCAAAGGACACATTAATAACTCTGAGAGCTAGGAAGTGAGCCTGGCTCTTGGAGTGACAGGTTACGTCTTCTATATTAATTGACCAAAGTTAAGTAAACTTACCAGGAGATCAATCCTCAATGTGACATGTACTCATATTATTAAAGAGAGGAATTTCATACTGAAACATTTTCATCTGTTTATTTCCTTTCTGAATTATTTAATTCTACAGAAAACAATAACACTCTTCTCTGCCAAAACCAAACCAAATCCACTGCGATCCAGGCAATTCCCACTCAGAGTGGACGTATAGGACAGAGTGGAACTGCCCTATAGGGTTTGCAAGGCTGTAGTCTTTATGGAAATATATTGCTACAGACTGCCACCTCCTTCTTTCACATTGGGACTGATGGATTCAAACAGTCAACCTGTCAGTTTGCCGCCCAACAATTAACCCACTGCACCACCAGGGCCCCACTCTTCCTCGTAGATCAGTTAAATCTGTATAGCAGAATTCAGTTATAAGGATTAGAGAAAGGTTTATTAACAACCTGTGATATACAGATGACACAACCTTGCAGGCTGAAAATGAAAAGGAATTGAAGCACTTACTGATGATGATCAGAGACTACAGTCTTTAGTATGGTTTGCACTTCAACATAAAGAAAACAAAAATTCTCATAAGGGGATTTATTTATCATAATCAAAGGCATGATAAATGGAGAAAAAATTGAAGTTGTCAGTGATTTCATTTTCTTAGATCCACAATCAAAACTCATAGAAGCAGCATTCAAGAAACCAAATGGCATAATGCTTTGGGCACACCTGCTGGAAAAATCCCTTTAAAAGTCCTTGTTAAAAAGCAAAGATGTCACTTTGAGGAATAATGTCAATGTAGCCCAAGCCATAGTCTTTTCAATCATGTCACATGCATGTGAAAGCTGGACAATGAATAAGGAAGACCAGAGAAGAATTGATGTCTTTGAATTATGGTGTTGGTAAAGAATATTAAATATATGATGGCCATTCAGAAAGTGAACAAATCTTTCTTGGATTTGAAGTATAGCCAGAAGTTTCCTTAGAAGCCAGGATGGAGAGCTTTCGTCTCACATACTTTAGACGTGTTATCAGGAGCAGGACACCTACTTGGTAAAGTAAAGGATCAATGAGAAAGAGGAAGAGCATCAAAGAGATGGAGTGACTGCCACAGTGGACTCACATACAGCAGCGATTGTGAGTTGCTCAGGACCGGGCAGTGTTTCATTCTGTTGCTATGAGTCAGAACAGACTTGACAACATCTAATAAGAACAACAGATTTCAGTAAGCCTGACTAAAAGTATTTCAATTAAGAAAGCATTACAACAGATCTTATTTTTAAACATGGAACTGCAGCCTCTCACCAGGAAAATTAAGCATGCCAAAGAGGCATGATCACTCAAAGTCAGCGATTTGGCTTTAAGTGAGAACAGTTTGTTGTTTAAAAATCCAATGCTGGTGAGTTATGTTCAACTCTCAGAGAGAAAAGAAATTGTTCTTTAAAAAAAGAGCTATCTTCTTTTGGTGTTTGGGTCTCAGATCAAATACCATGATTGCAGGCGCCTGAGAAGACCCCAAGATAGAACCCCTCAGCAAAGTCGCTTGAAGGTTACAGGCCCATAGAAACCACGAGACAGCAAATGCTTGCTTTAGGCTATTTGAGGTATTTTGTTATGCAGTAATACATAAAATGGAGTCCTGGTGTGGTTCAGTAAGATAAAGCACAGGACTGCGGAACCACAAGGTCGGCAATTCAAACCCACCAACCGCTGTTGGAAATCCTATACACAGTCACTGAGTCAGAACTGATTTGACGGCACTTAACAATAACAACGGATAAAATACATCACGAATTTTCATGTGTTTAACTACAAACTCCAAATTTGATTTTCCAGCCCAGATTAGTTGCATGCCAATCCCAGATTTACAATTACATGGATATCCTGCCCAAAACAAAACCATTATCTTCCTCTCCAATCATCTCTCACTCTCAGAAGCTGTATTTCAACCCTTTCCAAATGTGCTGCTCACCTCAAGTTCCTTGCTATCTTCCTCATAGCCATTCAGCCAGGGTCTACTTTCCTGATTTTTCCTTCATATAGAATCCATTGCCTATTTTATTATTTTTGCCTTCAAAATGTCTGTCACTGTCATCACTTCAAAGGTTTTTCTTTAGCAGCTTCCCCCCGGGTTCCCAACTTCTGATCTCAGTCTCTTTCCACTGGTTAATCTTTCTTAATCCCTATTTTCATTCTGTCCACTGCCTACTCAGAAACACATAGGGGATCCCTATTGCTTAAAGGAGAGAAACCCAGTGCTGGTTCACAGAAAGTCACCTGGACTTTAAGCCAGAAGATCCAAGTATGATCCTAGCTTTGCTACTTAGTTAAGCTAGAGAACCTTAGGCAATTGATTTCATCTATCTGAATCTCATTTTTGTTGTTGTTGTTGCATCTGTGAAAGGGACCTACAATTATTTCAATGTCTACTGCAAATGAGAAAAATAAATGCAAGACATCTTGAGGTATTCACTAAGCAGCATAAAGTAATTAGAGTCTCATTGTTACATGCCGTGGAGTTGATTCTGACTCATAGTGACCCAGTATGGGTTTCCGAGGAGACTGGTGGGTTTGAATTGCTGACTTGGTGGTTGGTTAACAGCACTACACCAATTAGCAGGACTCCAATTAGAGGGTTGGTATTGTTGTTAAGTGCCGTCAAGTTGGTTCTGACTTATAATGACCCTATATAGGGTTTTCAAGGAGCAGCTAGTGAGTTTGAACCACCAACTTTGCACTTCAAATC
>NW_006408725.1:5874278-5876026 GCF_000296735.1 Chrysochloris asiatica
ACAAGCAAAACAGCAGAATGTCTCTGGGGTTTATCCAGTTCCCTAAGGATTAAACAGTTCTTAAAGTCTTCTCTGCTGTGGCTGGCTTCCATAGGATTTTCAATGGCTGGTTTTTCAGCAGTAGATTGCCAGACCTTTCTTCCTCAGCACCTCTGGGTAGATTTGAATCTCCAACCTTTCAGTTAATAACCAAGTGTGTTAACCATTTGCACCACCCAAGAGCTCTATTTTACATATACAATCTCCTTTTAATTTCAATGCAGTCCTGTAAGGTAGATGTTTTGATCTCCAACTTACAGGTAAGAAAGTTGAGGTTCAGGGAGGACACAAATTTTCCCAAGGTCACACACCTAGAAAGTTACAGGGCCAGGATTCCTACAGATTTTGAACCTTGTGCTCTTCTTGTGTGTGAGGCGTTTCTCTTGTCCCTAGTATCTGACTGGTGCTGCGGTTAGGTGGGCATTATGGGATTCTTAGCCTTGATTAGGGTATGTATGTGTATAAGCTGCCAGTGCTAAGTGGGAAGTATAAACTGAGAAAACCTACCTGAAGGGGAAAATCTTAAAAAGAGAATGTCTTAATTACTTTTCTTTTTTAAGATACAAGAAATTTTTCAGTGTTTATATGCTAAAGAAAAGTGTCAATAGAGGAAGTTTGTATGTTTTAACGATAATGATACCTGACATTTATGGATCGATGTGCTAAATATAATGCTAAACATATTACTTGAATTACCTGACAATCTTTCACAGCACTTATAAAGTATTATATTATTGCTATCATAATACTTTATAGATGAAAAAAGTGAGACTTTGACCAAGATCTTCCAGTAAGTGGTGATTTAAATGCAAGGGTTTGAACCGCTGTACCTAGGAATACAGAGGTTGACTGGTTTCCTGGTATGGGAGCCAAGTTTCTGTTTAATGTGTTCCTTGTTGTTATTGTTGTTGTCAAGTGCCGTTGGGTCAGTTCCGACCCAGAGTTACCCTGTATAGGGTTTCTAAGGAGCAGCTGGTGAGCTTGAACCACCAACCTTGTAGTTCAAACTGACTTTGCAGTCCAGTGTATTAACCCATAGTGCCATACCAGGACTTCTAGGAAATGCCAAATGCTTTAGTTACATTAACTGTGATGCTGATATAGGAGCCCTGGTGGCATAGTGGATTACGTGCTGGCCTGTTAACTGCAAGATCAGCAATTTGAATCCACCAGCTGGTCCTTGGGAGAAGGATGAGGCTTTTTGTTCCTGTAATATGTACAGCCTCAGAAACCCTATACAGGGTCACTGTGAGTTGGAACCAACTCCCCATGACACACAACCACCATCATGACGCTTATATGGAGCCCTGGTGTGGCAGTGTAGGATAAACACTAAACAGCTAACTGCAAGATCATTGGTTCAAACCAACCAGCCTTTCCTCAGCAATCCTATAGAGGGTCATTATGAGTTGGAATCTACTCAATGGCACTTAACAACAACAATATTGGAACCCCTCAGGGTAGCTATACATATCCCATTCTTAAAAGTGAGGAAACTGAGACTCAATGGTTAGTCTTTATCATTTCTCTTTGCACAAGCTTTCATGAATTATGATAAATGTGGTTATCTGTACTCAAGTCATTATGAGCCTTTGTATTCAACATTTCTCATCTAATAACTAAGGAGCTCTGGTAGCGTAGTGGTTACGAATCGGGCTGCGAACCTTAAGGTCAGTGGTTCGAAACTACCAGCCGCTCCGCGGGAGAAA
>NW_006408725.1:5891625-5894031 GCF_000296735.1 Chrysochloris asiatica
AATAGATAATGGAATTTTTTTCATAAATTTTCCAAGCCCCCCTCATACAGCAAAGCAAGTATCTCTTCAAATTTTCTATTTTAAAAACTACTGGTAAATGGACAAAAGCAGAAGATAACTAAAGACAAAATAGAGCATGAAAACATTTAGCAAGAGACTGGTTCACTAAGACCATCAAGAGAGAAGAGCATGAGCAGAACATGGGACCCTAACCAGAGAAGCAGAGACAGGAGAGATGGAGGCAGAGGTGATGACATGGAGAGATAGAGCAGCTGAGGACTCTAGACTCATGGAAAGAGAAAGGTTGTGTGCTGGCAGGCAGAAGGCTGGCTTGCAAAGTGTTCCCTTTGGTTGTTTAAACGATTATACATTCCTCTGTGTTTTTGTAGACATTAAAAAAAAAAAAGGGAATAGAGGCAAATACTGTTAACCCATGGTGTGTGGAGGGGATTGTATCATTGCAATGAAACAAAATACGATTGGTTGAGTGCAAAACCGACGTTCTACCACGTAAGCTACCACACAATTCACAATAAAAGCTTTAAAAAAAAGAGAGAGAGAGCCTGTTTACATCAGGTAGTAAGTGTCTTCAATTAGTTTTTCTTATAATAAAATGAGCAAGAAACCATTTCTAATTTTAAAAGTAGATTATTAAGAATTTTAACTGCATGCTTCTGGGAAAGGTATTTCCTCTCCTCTTGTCATCCTTGCCTCCCCCTCACCCCTTGTTAAATAGGGCATACTGTTCAGAATTCAAAACATACTAGCCAAGTTACTAGGGTAAACAAGATTTTGTGGCTCTAAAATGAGTTCTATCTTGAAAGTTAATTTAGTTTGGAAATAGGGGCAGAAAGAGGAAGAAGAGTTCCTAAATAAAAGAAAAATGGATTTTAAAACTGAACAATGAGATTAAAGATTCCTGGCTTTTGTTCCTGGCACTAGCATTTATTCAGGCAACTTTAAAACCAAACTCCAGACCACTGCCATCAAGTCAATTCCAACTCACAGCAACCCTATAAATACTATGCCAAATTGGCCAAACTAACAGTTGGCTATAGACCTGAAGAAAGTGCAACTGTAAAAGCCATTAAGTGAGAACCAGGGTATGTTTACAAAGATGAGTCTTAGAAGACAATGTACGCTTTTTGGGAAAGCAAAATAATATAATTAGGAAGGAGTTGTTGTTGTTTCAAAGTGCTATCAAGTCAGTTCCGACCCATAGCGACGTTGTATAGGGTTTCCAAGGAGTAGCTGGTGAGCTTGAACTGCCACTTTTCTAGGAAAGCCAGGACAAAAGCTGGTAAGAAAAACTGAATAATTTATTCAGTCACAAATACTTATTGAACATCTGTTCCCCAATAGGCACTTTCCTTGCCTCTTTTGGGACTCTTTGTTCTCATTTCTCCTCTCACCTTTCTCCTTTGTGAATCAAGGTTGAGGAGTAGTGATGATTATCACTGTCAAAGTGCAGAGAAATAGCTACCATATTTCCACTGGACTGCTAACTACAAGGTCGGCAGTTCAAATCCAACCAGCCATGCCTCAGAAACCCTATACAGGGTCCCTATGAGTCAGAACTGACTAGATGGCACTTCACAAAAATGACCACTTAAAGAGAAACACAGAATAAGGAAAATGTCTCATTAAATGGAAAGAAGAATATAAAGTTAAATGTCAGAAATGAAAGAAAATGGGGAGGAGTCCTAGTGTGGCACTGTGGGTTAATGTGCCAGACTGCAAAGCTGTTTGAACTGCAAGTTTGGCGGTTCAAGCTCACCAGCTGCTTCTCAGAAACCCTATAGAGGGTCACTATTGGTCAGAATGGACTCGATGGCACTTAACAACAACAAAATTTATTTAGGAACCCTGGTGACACAATGGCTGCTAAAGGAAAGGCTGGTAGTTCAAACCCACCAGCTGCTCCAAGAGAGAAAGATGAGACAGTCTGCTTTGGTAAATATTTACAGTCTCAGAACCCTTGGGAAAGTCCTCCTCAGTCCTACAGGGCTGCTGTGAGTCAGAATCAGTTGGATGGCAGTAGATTTATATTTGTTTGTTTGAAATAGAGGCTTAAAACTCAGGCTTTCCTCAGAAGTTTGGAAATAGAAATAGCTTATGATCCAGTAATTCATCTACTTGGTATTTACCCAAAAGAAATGCGAGCCATAACATGAGTAGATATATGCACACCAATGTTCATAGCAGCACTATTTACAATATCTATAAGATGGAGACAGCCCATCAGTTGAAGAATGGATAAACAAACTGTGGTACATACACACAATGGAATACTACACTACCTTGAAGAACAACAAGGAAGCTGCAAGCCACCACATAACATGGATGAACCTTGAGGACATTATGCTGAGTGAAATTAGTCAGTCACAAAAGGAGAAATACTGCATA
>NW_006408725.1:5895584-5897269 GCF_000296735.1 Chrysochloris asiatica
TGTGAGGGTCGGAAATGTAGAGGTAGACATTTTTTTGACAAAAGGAGAGGAGTGATTGATTTTGCAGCCCAGGAGCAGAGGTCCCTGGGACCCTCAAGTGAGAAGAGCGGAGAGCGTGACCCTAGTCAGAGAGGCAGTGACACCAGGCATGGAGACAGATGGAGTGGCTGGGGACAAGGACTCAGGGAGAGAGAGGGGCTGTATGCTGGAGGCTGGGGGGTGGGCCTGTGTGATGTACCCTTTGGTTATTTGATGATGCATGGTGGGGATTGTACTCATTGCAATGGAACGAAATACAATAGGATGAATGTAAAGCTGATGTTCTCCCATGTAAACCCACATAATTCACAATAAAAACTTAAAAACAAAATCTATTTAAACCACACACACATACACAAACCCCTCAGTCTTTGCAATGTCAAAGAAGCTCCTCAAAAAAGTAAGCTAAAATATGAGATTTAAGTATTTGTGACTGAATAAATTATTGAATACATGACTCTGAAGCTGAGTGACAAGTAGAAGCATCACCTCAGGATATTTGTTTTAAAATAAGGATTTATTTAAATTAAATAAGGATTATGTAAGATTAATCAGTGCAACAAAGGTGAGATTTACTTGGGTTTCAGATACATCCTAATCCATGTCAGGTTTGGGTTAAACATGATATTACCAACCCAAGATTTCTGAATAATTTAAAGTTAAAATATAAGGTTGAGATATGAAGAATGCACACAGTAAGGGATTGTTGTTAAATGACATCGAGTCAGTTCTGACTCATAGTGACTACAGGTTTCCAAGTGAGTCTGAACCACCAATCTTGAAGCTCAAACTGACCCCACAGTCCAGTGTTTTATCCTACAAGTGCCTCACTAGGACTCTAGAGAAAAGTCTCATATTTTTTAAAAAAGGATGTGAAAAATGTTATTATTGTTGTTAACTGCCACTGAGTCGGTCCTGAGTTATAGTTACCTTGTGTAAAGTGGCTGGTTGGTTTGAACCGTCAACCTTGTGGATAACAGTCCAGTGCTTATCCTACAGCTCCACACCAGGATGAACAGTTTATAAATGAGCATAGAGCAAGGCTTTTTGTTTGAAAGCTAACCTAACACTGGTATTAACAAAAGCAAGACAACCAAGCTCTGTGAGATAATTCTCCTACTATACTCAATCTTACCAAGCTCACACTACTAAACTCTGCCTGGGGTCCCATATTTAAAATTTTAAGATACACGTTGAGTACGTGTAAATGCTCCAAGAGTGAATAGCTGTTTCATGTGTATGAGACACGTGCCGCTCCCATTCTCAGAAGCACATCACACTTGGTTCAAAGCTCTGTGGTTGTTGTCTTGAAGTCCTTAATAATTTTATCTTTGAACTTATACTTTTGTAAGTTCAATGGAACATTTGAACCTGTACTTGAGCAGAGTGGCCACCATGCTTTGTCCTCTACTTGCATATAGCATTCACTATTGCTACCTGGCTTCCATAACTACTTAACTTGATCTTGCTTTGAGTCTCATTCAACAACCCACACACTGTGGGTCCACCAGGATTCTGAGTTCATGTTCCAGTTTACCAGGTCTGTACCAGAGTCAGCAGCAGTGCTGACAGTCTCAAAAGACCACACTTTGTTTGCATTAGAACCAAAACTTGATTCCAGCACTAAAAGAAGGTAATGGCATCTT
>NW_006408725.1:5899547-5900285 GCF_000296735.1 Chrysochloris asiatica
CATCTTAAAAAACACGAACACCATAGGAACCCTATCATATTCTTTCTTACTCACTTTACTTTCCCATATGTGGTCACCAACTGCTTATGCCAAAAATTATGACATATAAGGAAAGGAGACAACAGGGCAATTTATAGTTCCTTTTCCTTCCAGCTCTTCCTTACTCATCAGTAAGCCAAAGGTAAGAAAGAGTGTTGGTAGAATGCGCCTGTATCAGTAAATGAAACAAAGTTTCATGCAGTAACAATGAAATAGGAGTACATATCCATCTATGAGTTACAAAATATGAATTGTATTATGTTGGCGATTCTACATACAAATTTAAAACTAGCATTGCACAATATAAAGTTGAATGGTAAGACTGAGTCTAAGAATTATAATTAAAATTTTTTCCTTACTTAGAATGATGATTATACCTATCATCCTTTATAATATATATATAAATCACATATTAGTACTTTAATGGTAGTTTCCCCCTGCTTTTTGGGAAGGTACTCCACACGATTTCACATCGGGTCCCTGAGAAATTTTGCAGCCAGCTCTGCTGCTGAAAAATTAGAAACAATGAGAAAATAGACTGGGTAGTGACTTAATATTCTGAGTTTATGAGACTTCATTATAAGGAGATATTGAGTACCTGTTTCCCATCTCTACTGATTACAGAAACACAGAAAACAGAGTCTACATATTATTATTATTTTTTAAGGTTTTTATGTAGGGCATATCATCAGTTTTACA
>NW_006408725.1:5903222-5904507 GCF_000296735.1 Chrysochloris asiatica
AGGGTGGGGCTGGGGTGCCCACTACCTCAGGCACTCCTATAGTCACCAGAATGGAGGTGTGCAGACAGCAAGGGACCAATGAACAGCTACCGTAAGAAAATAATGCCCATACCTTTATCTCGGCAGTTCTGCCAGGCTTCTGTGGCCACTCTAATCTTTCCCTGGCTTAGTCTCACCCAAGATGGCAGCTCCTCGAGCAGCTGAGCATCTTGAATTAGAAAGCAATGGATTTCTTGCTTCTGCCATAAATTCCCCAAGCTGTAAGCCTTCCAACCTTCTAAACATTCCTTTATATGTGGTTCAGAGTTCTGGGACCATCTTCTGAGCCTGCTTGCTTGGGTATTCTGTGTTGTTGCTGATGGAGCTCCTTTACTGCACTTCTACCCAATCCACCATTTTGTTTGTTCTCCTCTACATATTATTTTAAGTATTAGAGTTTAGTTAAAAAGGAAAACTGCCTTACCACAGGCAACGTAGTTTGATATAAGGGATCCAGTGATTACTTTCATAATGAAGCTTTTAGATTCCTGCTTTGGCTCTGTCACACCGCGCCTGTGTGATGCTGGGCAAATCATTAAATTTCCCACTCAACCTTTATTCTTCCGGAAGGGACAAGGGAGGGAAATGGGGGGAGACCCTAAGATGGGTAAGCATTGTCTTGTGTGGCAGCAACAATGGGCTCAAACATAACAACAATTGTGAGGATGGTGCAGAACTGGGCAGTATTTTGTTCTGTTGTGCATAGGGTCACTATGAGTCCGAAAGAACCAACTGAGTAGCATCTAACAACACAAATCTCAAGCAAGCAGACATGAGGAGGAAGAGAGGATTTCATCTATCAATAAGAGGGATTGGGCCACTTCTGCAGGCCCAGAGAATACAGGGGAATTGGAGGATGTAAGACTTTCAAGTGCTTCCACCCAGATATCCTCATCCTAGGTCTCAAGGTCCTACCCACTCCTTCCCTTCCAGGGCCTTGACTTCAACAGAGGAAATTTATCTGGGCCGAGAATTCATCTTTTCTACCATTCTTATAGTTAAGTTCTGGACCTGGTCTTCAGTTCAGTTTGCTCTTGAGATTCAAGAAATGAGAGTCTTGGCAGCAATGAAGCAGCAAGTTAAGCCCCACAATGTCCAGTGGACTTCTGTGGACCCGGATGGGTGGGGACCTGGTTGGCTAGCAGTGTGGGGAGACCTGGGGACTCTTGGGCCCAGAGTCAGCAGCGTGGCCACAGAGGACTAGAGTGGAGAGTGAAGCTACCAGCTGATAGGAAGAGAGGGCATA
>NW_006408726.1:0-724 GCF_000296735.1 Chrysochloris asiatica
TATACTAACAATTTCCCAAAACCTCTTAGTTAAATTTCTACCCACATTTCTATATGTTCCCACAGCTCTTGATTGGCTCTTTGCTATCTTCCAGTACCTCAGTGTCTCCTGCCAAAACTAAGTAGGATGTTGATTGTAAGATTGTTTTTTAGATATCTTTCAGGTGTCTCAGTGTCTACTAAGCAGGATGTATTCTTAAGCTTGAAAAGCTTTTAGCTGATGTGGCTTTTCCTAATAATGAGACTTATTGTTGATGTAAAAAGCAACATTATAACTTTACATGATTAAATTTAGTGAGAGAGTGTCTAAATGTAAGTTAATTTTTTACCATCATTACAGCAAATTATCAAGTGAATATATAGAAAAGTATTAAAGAACTTCTTATAATAAGAGCAAAATTGAGCCATGCACAAAAGGAAAAAAACCAAGAACTCCAAGGCCTAGAGCATGAGGTTCCCCTCAGGGCTTTGCCATCCAAGGAGATACTCATTGTCGCTTTGCTAAACAATGAGCTTTTCATGCTTAGGGTCTCTTGCTGTTCCGTTCCTTGATGGCTTGGCTTCTGGCACATGCTCAACCTTAAAACAATAGGACTCTGTGATCGAGGTGTAGTCTAAACTGGGAAAATAAACCATAGATGCCTGGCTGTCTTATGAATATTGTTTTTCCTTACTACTATTGTAAAATAGACACTTGAGTTGCATTGAAAGGAATGTTGTGAAAC
>NW_006408726.1:2425-3656 GCF_000296735.1 Chrysochloris asiatica
ATGAATTTTAGAATAAAAAATTCTAGGTTCAGAAAAGGTGACATTATTTTAGTCTTTTTATTGTATTAAATTAGGTTCACTGATTAGTTTATAGAGAAATATCATTTTAACAATTCTGATTCATTATATCCTACAACAGATTTGGTATTTCCATTTATTCCAGTCTCTTTTTATGTTCCACAATAAAGTCCTAAATTATATTCATGTGTTTTATGTGTTCTCAAATTTCTAAGACCATTTAATTGTTTGTTTTGTAGCTCTTACTATTTTTGTTCCTGTTGCAAATATGATAGTTTTATTATACTATTTGTCAGGCTATTATTCCTATACAGGGGCACTATTGAGTTAATACAGCCAGCATTTGAGCAGTCATCTTACTCAGGATCTTAGCCAGATTTTTCTAGAGAAGAAAACAAAACAATAAAGCCTATAATTATGTGTGTAAATATATGCATATATATTTACCTCGAGGAAGTGGCTCACACAGTTGTTGAGACTGGCAAATTCTAAGTCAGTGTGTCAGAGGTTAAGCTAGAGACTTCTCTTGGCTCACATAGCTTCAGGGGCTTATGGACCCAAGATGAGTAGGTCACAGAGCAGACATTTGTCTGCAGGGGTCAATATATGCAAGGTTGGAAGATAAGAATGCAGGCTTCTGATGATTTCTAGTATAGACTGGCAATACAGCAGACCTGGCTCAAGTCCAAAGAACCAGAGTTCAGATGCAAAATCCAGACCCAGTAGAAGGCAAACAAGCTTTGCAAGAGTATCCACATACGTTGGAAACAAGGCACCATTCTACGAAACTCACAAATGATTGGCAGTTCATAGCAGATTTCCTAATTAAATTATATTAGCTCTCATTCTGGGTAATGATTACATCTTAATTCTCAAATCACTGAGGATTCTGTAATAGTAAAGTTAAAATAACTCATTATTACAGTCATTATTACCATAATTAGTATATTTTTTTCTGGTTTCAAAATAGGTAATATGCAGACAATAGAAACTTTATTTTCTGCAACCTCTCAACAAATTGGTCCAGATATTTTTCTAGCTCAATGGTGACCTCTTGTACATTAGACTGCTTGTACTCCTAATCATGACGTTGCAAGTTGAGTTTAGCTAAAGTGACTAAATAAATGTCAGCTCCCTTTATTGCCTCAAGCATTCAATATATAAATATCACAAGAATACCAATGTCTGCTTTGTCTTTTCTGTTAGTTTGACT
>NW_006408726.1:6436-7106 GCF_000296735.1 Chrysochloris asiatica
GTGAAAGCACTGCCCAGAACTCAATCGACAAATGAAAGAGTTGAGAACAGATCAAAACTATAAGAACCAGTTCAGAGTATATGGGAGGTCAGTATGTTCAAAGCAATTACATTGTGAAAGACAGTAAACACATAGGAACAGAGATCCAGGTTGTGAGAAGGTCAGGTAGATTACAGGATAAAATAGACTGCACAAAATGGAGGTAAAAGTTAATGGAATATAAGGTAACCCGAAAGAAAAATAATACTTCACAACATACCAAAAAAATGAAAATCCAAGAGGATGGAAACATTAAAATTATGAGAACACTCACAAGAAAGAACAACAACAACAACAAAATAATGTAATGGCAGCAATTAATCCATACCAATCGATAATTACACTGAATGTAAACAGATTAAATGTACCAATTAAGAAATGAAGAGTGGCAAATGGATAAGAAAACTAAATCCTTCAACATGCTGTCTGCAAGAGACACACCTTATGCACACAGAGAAAAACGGACTAAAAGTCAAAGGAAGGAAAAAATGTATCAAGCTAACTGCAACTAAACACGAACAGGAGTGACTATACTAATATCTGGTAAAATAAACTTTAAGGCAAAACCAAGCATAATGGATAAAGATGGACATTATCTCATGATTAAACAGAAAATTGAATTAGATGACAT
>NW_006408726.1:26505-27930 GCF_000296735.1 Chrysochloris asiatica
AAAAAAAAACAATAACAGCAGTCCAATTGACTATTCCAAGAACAAGCAAGTTGTTTGTCCAGGAGCCATCAAGGTTGGTGATAGAAATCATGCTGGAGATTGCATAATAGAATTTTGCAAGATCAATGACTTCTTTGCAAATATCTTTTTTAGACAACATAAAAGATATAAATGGAAGAAATCTATATCTGTGCCCATTCCAAAGAGGTGACAAAATGAATTCAGAAATCACTTGATAATATCATTAATATCACATGGACATAAAATATTGCCAATGATAATTCAAAATCATCTGCAACAGTACATTTACAAGGAACTGCCAGATATTCAAGCCTGATGCAGATGAAGACATGGAATAAAGGATATAATTGCTGATGTCAAATTGAATAAATATGGTGAAAAAATACAACCCTGCCTTACACAGTTCCTAAATTTAATCATTCATTATTCCCTTGTTGTGTTCGAATAACTACTTCTTTATCTACGTAAAGATACTTCAGGAGCACAAACAAATGTTCCTGAATGAATGTTTTCCATACATTTTCATGAGCTACACAATCAAAAGTATTTGTGTAGTCAACAACGCACAAGAAAATGTGTTTTTGTTATTCTCTGGTTTCAGCCAATATCCCGCTGATGTCAGCAATAATATCTTTCATTCCATGTCCTCTTCTGAATCCAGCTTGAACATTCTTTTTCAGTGTATGGCTGAAGCCATTTTTAAATTTATCTTTAGCAAAAGTTTGCTTGCATGTTATATTAATTATATTGTTCAACAATTTTTATATTCCATTATTTCACCTCTCTTTGGAATGTGTACTAATATAGATCTATTCCAGTCAGCTGGCATGCTAGTTGTCTTACAAATTTCTTGGCATAGAAGAGTGAGTGCCTCGAGTGTCACATCACTTTGTTGAAATATTTCAGTTCCATCAATTCCTAGTGCCTTATTCTTGGTCAGTGCCTTCAATGCACTTTGGACTTCTTCCTTCAGGATCATTGGTTCTATCTAGATCATATGCTATCTCTTAAAATGGTTGAATACTGACCATTTCTTTTTTGATATAGTGACTCTGTATTCCTTCCATCTTCGTTTGCTGCTGTATTCCAACTTCTTTTGCTGCCTTCTGCATCATTCAGTATTTGGCCTCATAATCCTTCAATATTGCAAGTCAAAGCTTGAATTTTTTCTTCAGAAAGGCTGAGAGTGTCCTTCCCTACTGGGTTTCAAACACTTCTGGAGCTGCCTTTGAAAATTTTTATTTAGCTATTTTGTCTCCTCATTTCTTCTATTTACTTTAGCATTCTACACTGAAGAGCAAGTTTCAGAATCTCTTGTAACATTTATTTTTGTCTTTTCCTTCTTTCTTATCTTCTTAGTGACCATTTGCTTTCTTCCTGTATGATTTTCTTGATGTCATCCCA
>NW_006408726.1:28870-30806 GCF_000296735.1 Chrysochloris asiatica
TTCAGCAAATTAAGATCCTGAAGCCTTACTCTATTTGCACCATCTCAGTCAACTCTACTTTGAGGATGCAGCTCTTCCTATGTTGAATCTTGAGTGCCTTCCAATCTGAAGGGCTCATTTACCAGAATATATCTGACAAAATTCTGGTGGTCTTCATCATGTTTCAGTATTCAATATTCTGGTGTTGACAGTGCTCTACTAATATTCATAAGGTTTTCAGTTACTAAATATTCAAAAGTAGTGTGTCTCTTCTTCTTCATAATTTTTATTTGTCTGGAAGCTCAGCTGAAACCTATCACTACCGTTGGTTGGTGACCCTGATGGTATTCAAAATGCCCATGGCATAACTTCCAGAATTACTGCAACACACAAGCCACCACAGTATTCCAAACTGACAGATGACTGGTAGAAGCCTATATGAGGTGATGTAAATTAAAGTGATTTGCAAATTTATACTGCTATAAAATGCAAAGGAATTGTAAAACTACCACCAGGCCAAGCCATCAAAGCATTTACATATTCAACTAGCATATGCTGTAAATACAGAAGGAGTAGAATGAGGTTCAGTTTTATCCAAACAATTAATAAAGTGTTCTTCATTATAGGTAAGATATATTACAAAGTATAATGCTGATTGGTAATTCTCTCTATATAGAGTACCAGAGATGCATATTGATGATGATTCTTTTTGTGAGTACACCAATTGGCCTATTATTGCAGTCTGTTTGCATAGCACAGAATGGAAATGAAACATGCAGTGTTAATAATAGCTAAGAGTGACTCAGTTAGCATCAAGTTCCAGGCACTCTGAGAATCATTAATATTCAATACCTCATCTATTCCACGTAAACCTAATAAGCAGGCAACATTATTATCTTTATTTTACCTATAAATAAATTATGTCAAAAAGTTTAGATACCTTGCCCTTATACCAGAAGAGGACAGAGACTGGGACTCAAACCCCTCTGAACCCAGAGTCCATATTTTTTATCACATCTGTAAAATATGGCAGTAGATAGCCCAGGTGGTGCATGAAGTTCATGACCAGTGTCAGTTTGAAAGATTGACAAAACAATCCATCTGCTCTGCAGTAGAAATATCTGGCAAACTGCTTCTATTAAGATTGTCATTGTTGCTGTTAAGTGCCCTCAAGGAAGTTTCAATTCATAATGAGCTTCATTAAAGTTTCAACTCATAAGGTTTCCAAGGAATGACTGGTGAGCTTGAACTACTGACCTTGTGGTTCAGACCTAGCAGTCCAACAAATTAATCCACAGTGCCACATCTGATAGCAGCTAAGAAACCTTATGTAATAGTTCTACTCTGTAATACCAAAGTCATCATGAGTCAGGAGCTAACTTAATGGAAAGGAACTACAGTTTATGACAGGTTTGCATATGACTTTCCTGTGTCCATTCCACACTTCACTTCTCTCTTTTCCATGGTTGTTTCTGTTAGTTGCTGTTAAGCAGATTCTGACTCATAGCAACCCTATGCACAACACGATGAAATACTGCCCTGTCCTGTGCAACAAGACAATTGCAGTTACACTTGAACAATTTCTAGTAGTAAACTGATACTTATGCTCAGTATATTCATATATACTTTATATAAGTGCTTAGTTTTCAGAGATAATATGTCATGGGACTTTTATACTTCAATATCAATCACAGTCCCAATTTTTTTCAGGATAAAAAAAAAAGAAAGAGAACTAACGGTTAATGAGTCCATAGAGTTCATTGGAAGAGCCCTGGTGACACAGTAGTAAAGTGCTTGGTTGTTAACCAAAAGGTCTGCAGTTCAAACGCATCAGTCACTTAGCAGGAGAATGAATTGGCAATCTGATACTGTGAAGATTACAGGCTTGGAACCTCATAGGGAAGTTCTACTCTGTCATTTAGGGACACTAACAGTCAGCAATAATTCCATGGCAAAA
>NW_006408726.1:31534-34203 GCF_000296735.1 Chrysochloris asiatica
CAGAGGGCATGGAGGAAGGTAGAATCTCCACTGAGTAGAATTCAATCTGTCTGGGAGGGGCTGATGAAAGGAGATGGGGATAGGACTCTTGTGGTACAATAGTGAATCATTGCTATTAGGACTGTGAGGGTTGGAAATATAAACTCAGACATTTTGTAGCAAAATGAGGGAAGTGGTTGATTTTGCAATCCAGGATCTGAGGTCCCTGGGACCATCAAGGGAGAAGAGAATGAGTGTGGGACCCTACCCAGAGAAAGAGTGACACCAGAGATGGAGGAAGAGACAACGTCATGGAGAGATGGAGAGGCTGGGGACTCTAGACCCAGAGAGGGAGAGGGGCTGTGTGCTGAAGACCAGGGGCAGGCTTTCAGGGTATACCCTTTGGTTGTTTGATGATGCTTGGAATGATTGTAATCATGGCAATGAAATGATATATGATAGGATGAATGTAAAACTGATGTTCTCCCATGTAAACTATCACATAATTCACAATAAAACTTTAAAAAAAAGAAGTGTTTTTTATAATGCCTTCAACAATTTTTCTGTTATTATTAAGCCATTACATAAGTTTTATCATTATAAATGAAGAATTTGAGATGTACAGCAAATGTATCACTTGTTTTATGTCATAGAGCTCTTAAGTTGCAATTTTGTACGGCTTCTCAGAGATCTCCACTCCTGGACTACAACATCAGCCTCTCCCCTCCTTTTGTTACCAAACATTTACATTTACCTTTTCAACACTCACTGTCAGACCTGATAGCAATCATTCCCTATTGAACCAAAGGAGTCCTTTCCCCCTCACCTTTTATCAATCCCATCCAGACAGATTGGAAACAATTCAGTGGAGGTTCTACCTTTCCCTATATCCTCTGGAGCTAGGTTCCCTATTGAAAGCTTGTAAACCAGTCACTTCTTGCTTTGTAGTACCCCCATTTTGGGTAGCCAATGCCTAGGTCCCCCCTCCCTGTCGACCCTGTGTATTAAGTGGGTGAGAATTGTCCTCACTGTAGAGATTTGTCCACTCCTTTGTCATACTGCATCCATAAGCATAGGTCAAGTTCATCCCCGTATAGTGGGTTACTCTTTTTTTTTTTCCCCTCTTCTTGCTTCCTCTAGTCGTGTTCTGATCATCCAGCCATTGATTCCAGGTCAAATGGGTACTATCTGCAAGTGTAGGTGTTCTTGTTCATCCCCCCTCACTTTATATCAGCTGAATGCTTCACATTCCATCCTAGCACTCTGAGGCCATGTCCCTGCCCCTGGGCCCAGGAGTCCACAGGTCTCATCATACAGCTGGTTAACCAGGTCTCAATCTAGTTTAACAGAAATCTATTGAATGTGGTCGGACTTAGTTCACAACTTCATTGCTGTTTTTCCCCCACTTATTGGTAACCAGTGTGGTCAGCAGCAGGACCATGTGCCTACTAGTGTATTCTATTTACGTTTCAATCTTGGAAGGGGGTTTGCCTTGAGTGGACCTGACCACTTGCCTTGATGGCTCCCTGGGGAACAACATGCTTGTTCTTGTATTAGTCAATTGGACTTCTGTTATTGTTTTTTTATTTTTTCTGCTGGTCTTTCTTTCAAGAAGTATCTTCTGTTCCTCCAGCTGCTCCAGACTGGTCTGTTTGTCCTTTCACATGGGAATGTCTCACCTCAGAAGATTCTGTATGAGTATCAGGATTCCACCTATGGTCTTGTGGAATGTAAAGGCTCTGCAGGGAGCCTCCTTCACTGGGCAACTTCTAGCCCCATTTTAGTTATTCCAAACAGTTATAGGCTAAAGATGGACTTACAAGCTTTTTCTGGTGATGTTTCTGGCTATTCCTCTATCTCCCCTTCAAGTGTATATTTTACAGTAGTAGGCAAGGGAAACCAAAATTCAAAAGTGTCTTCCTCCAATCCTGATGCCAAGTTTTTCTTCATAGAACCCAGCTTCTCGGATTATTTGCTCAGTATACAGGTTGAATAAGTATGATGAAAAAGTACAACCCTGTCACTCACCTTTCTTAATTTGGTAGGCTCCTGTATATTTGGGAAATTAGTCCCTTGTCTAATGTATCATTGCAAAATATTTTTTTCCCATTCTGCAGGGTCCCTTTTTACTCTTTTGATAAAGTCTTTTGATGCACATATGTTTTTAATTTTTAGTATGTGCTATTGATCTATTTTGTCTATTTTTGTTTGTGTAAATTTCAAAATGTTTGGTAGTGGGTCTATACCCTGTATTAGAGCTCTCATATTTTCCCCTATTTTTTCAGAGATATCCTTTCTAATTCTGGGATACATATTTAGGTCTTTAATCCATGCTGAGTTGGTTTTTGTATAAAGCATTAGGTAAAGGACTAGTTTCAGTCTTTTGCATATCCTTTTCCAATTCTGCCAGCACCATCTGTTGAAGAGAATATCTCCTCCCCATTCAATATACTTAGGTACTTGGTGGATGGCTGTATATTGATGGGTTAATTTCTGTATTCTCAATTCTGTTCCATTGATCAATGTATCTTTCATTATCCCAGGAACAGGCTGTTTTGACCACTCAGAATGCTACTGGGAAAAAAAAAAAATGCCTCCTCAAAGTAGAGTTGACCATGATGACGTGAATAGAGTTAAGCTCGGGGGAGAAAAGTGCACAGAACCTTCATTTGTTGATGGGCCACAACTCA
>NW_006408726.1:37830-38841 GCF_000296735.1 Chrysochloris asiatica
TAGAAGAATTGATGCCTTTGAATTGTGGTGTTGGAGGAGAATACTAAAAGTGCCATGAACTGCCAAAAGAACCAATAGATCTGTTTTGGAAGAAGTGCAGCCAGAGGGCTCCTTGGAGGTCAGGATGGCTAAGCTTCGTCTCTCATACTTTTGACATATTGTCTGGAGGGAACAGTCTCTAGATCATTTAAGCCTAAAAATTAATATATAATAGCTTGATTGAACCTTTTTTCTGTAGAAATAAAAATGTTAGATTGTTAAGAAAAAGCTATGAAAATATCTTAAAAGTTGTTCCTGTGAATCATTATGTCTTATTTGAATGCTTAATCACATTTCAGTTCCATATCCTATCTTAATCACATCCTCCCTTTGTGACATCCTCCCTTTGTGAATTACATCCTTCCTTTGTAATAAATCCCTCCCTAAAAGAGACAATAAAAGACTGAGATAGAGTTAGATCTGTGTGCAATGCTGGGCAATATTAGGCAATATGTTTGCAGATCTGTCTAACTGCCAGCTTGCATCATACCTGTGTGTCTGTCTTTTTTGTTTATATTTTGTCTCTCTCTTTCTCTATCACTTTCGCTGCCAGATCTCCCTTCTTCATGACACCCACACTTCCTTGTAGAGGCTGGAACCTGACATAGGACCTAGACAAGGTCAAGTTGGTTGATTGTGTTTTTTTTAGTTCCTCTGTAGCTTTGTCAAGTTTCTTTTTGGTTGTTCTATCCTTTTTGAAAGTGGCATATTAATATCCCCCATTATAATTCTAGATTCATCTATTTCTTTCTTCAATTCTAGCAAGGTTTGCTTTATATATATTGGTCCTCTTTCATGTGGATCATAGATTTTAATAATGGTTATGTCATCTTGCTCAATTGACCCTTTAATCATGAGATATTGCCCTTCCTTATCTCTTATGGTGGTTTTTGCCTTATAGTTTATTTTATCAGAGATTAGTATTTCCACTCTGCTTATTTTTTGTCGCTGTTAGCTTGGTATGTATTTTTT
>NW_006408726.1:40203-54763 GCF_000296735.1 Chrysochloris asiatica
TTTTCTTATCCATTCTGCCACTCTCTGTCTCTTCACTGGTGCATTTAATCCATGAAATTCAGTGTAATTATTGATAGGTATAGATTCACTGCTGTCATTATGTTATTTCTTTTTGTGATGCTGTTTGTTCCTTTGTTCTGCATGCCTTCTTGTGCTGCATTCATGTATTTTGCTCTATTTCTTGTTGGTTCCTTCTTTGCTTAGTGTTTCCTTGTTCTGCTTGAATATTCTTTTTCTTGGTAAATTGTGAAGCATTATTTTTCTTTGTGATTACCCTATATTCTGTTAAGTTTTCCCTTCGTTTAAGACAGTCTATTGTCTCCTATCATTTACTCAACCTCCTCACCACCTGGATCTCTGTTCCTATATTTTTCCTTTCTTTGACATTGTTAACATTTTGATCTTTGGTTGGCTTCACAGGTCCTCTAAATTCATTGCTGTAATTTTGTTCCATTTTGAACTCTGCTATCCGTTGACTGAGTTCCAGGTGGTGTTGCCACTTCTGTCAATTTCTGGATGTTGTCTGTTTTTGCTAGTTTTCATTCCAAAGAACTCCCTTTAGGATGTTTTGAAGAGCTGGATTGGTTTTAACAAAATCTCTTAGCTTCTGTTTATCCTGGAATGTTTTGATTGCACCATTGTATTTGATTTACAGTTTTTCTGTATAGACGATTCTTGGTTGGCAGTTCTTTACTCCAGAGGTTTCTTGACTGCATGGTTTCTGCTGAGAGTCAGTAGTGCTTAATCTGATTTGCTTGCCTTTGTAGGTAACACTTCTCTTACCCCTGGCTGCTTTTAGGATTCTCTCCTTGACTTTGATTTTGGAGAGCTTGATTATGATATGTCTCAGTGATTTTCTTTTAGAATCTATCTTTCCTAAGGTTCTTACAGATTCTTGAATGTTTATGTTCTAATCCTTCAAGATGTTAGGAAAATTTTCTTTAACTATCTCTTCTGTGGGCTTCTGTGATTCTTTCTGTCTAGAATGCCAAATAATTCTTAAGTTATTCCTCTTCATGTTGTCCATCATGAATCTTAGACTCTCTTCAGATTTTTTCATCTTTTTTTCTGATTGTTCTTCTATCTTAGCAGTATTGACAGAAACCACCAATCAAAAACAAAAATAAAATTGTGATTGACACTGTCCATTGACCTTTGCTGTGCAGGCAGATATAAAGGGTCCCTCCTAGGTAAAGTTTGGGGCTGGTTCCCAGGGTCAGAACATCGTAAGAAGCAGCCTGCAGGTTTCCTTTCCATGTCATTTGGAAACTGTGGATGCAATGCTGGACCCTTCTGTGGTCATGCTCCTGCCCACCTGAAGGCGTCTGGGCTGTGCAGTGAGGGTGCGATTGGGGTGAAGAGAAGAGATACATGAAAAATGAATAGTGAAAGATGAAAAATCAGTCCCACCTCTCCCTTCAGATATGCATCTCCATGGCTTCTAGTGCTGGGTTGCTGTTTCTGTTGGGCTATGTCCCCACCCTCCGGCCTGAGGACTTCTAGCTGCCAGCCACTGTGGCTGTATCAGTTCAGAAATCACTGCATTTTGCTTCTACAGGCAGATTTCTTCTCAGTGGACATGGGAAACTGGCATCTAGAACCTTAAACAAGATCCAAAGCTCCGAAGTTTTTCTGTGGACCACTCCTTTTCTGCTTTTTTTTTTTTTTTTGGTTTTGGCAGAGAAGTTTTCACTGATTCACTGTCTTTCTCTACTTTCCCTGCCTCCAAACCGGAAGTCTCCCACCTCTTTACTTTTTAACAGTTTAAAGATATTTTTTTACAGCAGATTTCTTGACTGCTCTTTTCATGGGGGTTGATTGTGGACCCAAGTAAAGTGAAATTCTTGACAACTTCAATAATTGCTTTTTTAAATTATGAACTGAATGAAAGTTTACATTGCAAATCATTTACATTCAACAAAACATATTTTGCTTTATTTCAATAATTACAATTTTTCCATGTATTATTTACCAGTATTCACTTATTGCCCTCACTTTTCAAAAAGTTTTTATTGTGAATTGAG
The DNA here is from genome assembly GCF_000296735.1 of Chrysochloris asiatica. Lineage (NCBI taxonomy): Eukaryota > Metazoa > Chordata > Mammalia > Afrosoricida > Chrysochloridae > Chrysochloris > Chrysochloris asiatica. The sequence goes on from NW_006408726.1 coordinate 42,228, forward strand.
TGATACTTTACAGGGGAGAACATTGGTTTTACATTCATAATTTAATTGTGATGATTACATTCTCCTCCATGCATCATCATTCAATAATAATTGCTTCTTTCTACTACCTCTGTTTTTTCTTTTCTTTCTTTTTTTTTTTTTGTTTGTTGTTTGTTTGTTTTGGTGGGGGTGTACACAAAAACACTCAGGAATATACAATAATTTAAACAACTAAAGGGCACATTCTGCAAGACTGCCTCCTGGCCACTGGTAATTGACCCTCATCACACAGCCTTTCTCTTTCCGTGAGTCTAGAGTCCTTAGCTGCTTATTTATCCATGCTGTCATTTTTGTCTCTATCTCTGACATTGCTGCTTCTCTGGAGAGGGTCCCATATTGCAATCGTGCTCTTCTCCCTTCATGGTTATATGGTCCTCAGCTCCTGGTCTATAATATTAACTACTCCCCTCTTTTTGTTACAAAACTACTACTTTATAGTTGTGACAGTTGCAATTAGTAATGATAACAATTACTTTCTTTTGAATCATAAGGATTTTATCCCCACCTCTTTTCACCAGACCCATCTAGACAACATGAATACTAGTCAACGGGGATTCTACCTTCTGAAAAACTCTGAAACTAAACTCCCTCTTAAAAACTTGTAAGCCAATCATTTTGTGCCTTCATAACCTCACCCTCTGCAATTTGAGGTAGCAAATGTCGAAGTTGCCTGTACCTATCATCAATCTATACAGAGGGGATAGGATTCATCTCTAATGTGAAGACTCATTCCCTCTAAGTTGATATATTGAGTTACTACATCCATAACTATAGGTGAAGTTCATTACATTGTAGCAATTTTCACTTGTTTCGTTTATCAGGTTGTATTTTTTTTTTTTTGCTTTTGTGTGTGTGTGTGTGTGTGTGTTTAGTCTTATTCTAGTTGAGTTCTGATAATCAACCCATTAAAGCTAGGTTGAGTGGATACTATCTATAAGTTTGGGTGTTCTTGTGTGTCTCCCCCCACTGATATCATATGGATGTTTCACTCTTAGCTGTAGCCCTCCATGGCTAGGACCTTGTCCTTGAGCTCAGGAGTCCCCAGGTTTCACCATACATTGGACCAACCAGCACATCTTATTCTCTTTCTCATCTCCAAGTCCTTGTGAGTTTATGGAATAGTTGAACTTGACCTATAACTTAATTGCTGCCTTTCCCCCTCTTCCATTCACCAGGAGACCAACAGGGTTGCCAACAACCTTAGATGCCTGCTCATGTGCTTTCTTTGAGTTTCATTCTTGGAGGGGGGTTTGTCCTGAAGGGACTTGATTGCTTGTCTTAATGTCTCCCTGCAAATGACTTGCTGTTCTTGTGGACAATCAGAGTGTAATTTTTGTTCTAGATTATTCCTGCTGATCTTTCTTTCAAGAAGTGTCTTCTCTTCCTCTAGCTACTCCAGACTGGTCTGCTTGTCCTTCCAAGTGGAAATGTCCCACCTCAGATTTTAGATAGGGCTCAGGATTCTACCTAAATCCTATATACTACAAAGGCTCTGCAGGAAGCCTATTTCACTGGGCAAGTTCTAGAACCCCTTTTAGGTATGCCAATTAGTTATAGGTTGAAGATGGTCTTACAAGCTTTTCTGTAATAATATTTCCTTATATTCCTTTCTATTCAATTAAAATGTCTATTTTACAGTAGTAGGCAAGAGAAACCAACATTCATAAGACTGCAAAGCACCTTAACATTATTTCCCCTCTGTATCACAGAGCCCGGTTGTTCCAAGTGTGAGTATACATTGTTATTTACCTCTATCTCATTTAGCCCATTAAAACCTGACTCAGTGTTCCCCTATCTACCTTGTTCTTCCATTCCCTTCCCCTTCTTTTGTATTATCCTCCCCAACACCTAAACTATAATATTTTTTAATCATGATGTTGTTTATTGATCTAGTTGTGATGATTGTTGTTTTCTTTGAAGTGAAGTGCTATACACAAAGAAGATTGTAGTCTTTGTTCTTCATCAGTAAATGCTTCAAATCATCTTCACTTTCAGCAAGTGAAATTGTGTCATTTGCATATTGAAGATGCTAGTGAATTTTCCACCAATCCTAATGCTGTGTTTGTCTTCATACAGACACATTCTTGGACTATTTGCTTAGTTTACAGATTACATAACTATGGTGAAAGAATGTCACTCTTAAAAACACCTTTTAATTTTATTAATTTGTTTATTTATTTTATTTTAAACCAAATATTTTCTGTTGTACTTTTCAGAAGACTGACTCTCGGTCTATGTACAGGATGCACATAAGCACAACGATTGCTTGGAGTTCCATTTTTCATAATGTCACTTATTATGGTTGTAATTACTGGTAGTAGGGATGATGGTGGTGAGTCATGGAGTAGGTTATGACTCATAGCAACACTGCATAGTTTCCGAGGATCAGAAAGCATCATCTTTCTCCCACGGACCAGCTGGTAGTTTCAAATTCCTTATCTGTAGTCAGTTTGATTTCTGTGTATTCCAACTGTTGAGTTCCATGTGCATAGTCATCTCTTACGCTGTTTTTAAAAAAGCTTTTGCATTGAAAAAGAAATCGTTTTTATAAAATTCTATCATGTGATATCTAATATCATTTCTATCGCAAAGGCTTGATTTCTCAACGACTTATGCTCCTGCTTTTTTTCTAACCTTTGCATTCCAATCACCAGTAAATATATAGTATTGACATGAGCCTTATGAAATGGAATACAGTGGACTAAAACAGACCAAATCATTGTAAACAGAAGATCAATATCATCCATCAAAACAGGCTGGAAGCAAGTTATAGGACATATTATCAATTGTTCATATGCAAGTTCTAGTTAAAGCTGGTGAATATTAAAACAAATTCATGATAACAATAAAAAAAATGTGAGTATATACAACCTGCATTTTGAATACATCTCAAAAACAAATTTGGCACATTGAACACTAATTACCTAAGATCAGAGTCATTATTGAATGACATCAAGAACATCTTACGTAAAGAAAACAAAACTTGCTCTAGAACATAAATAATCTAAAATGACTAGAAAAAATGAAGTAAAAGAGCCTCGCATAGAGGGTAATTGAGATGAGAAATTAAGCTATGATGATTAATGTGGAAAGATCTGAAGTTAGAAAGCTACAAAAAATTGAAATGATTAAAAGTGAAATGGAACAAATAAACATCGATTCCTAGGAACTGCTAAACCAAAAAGGACTGGTATTGGCCATCTTGAATTGAACACTCATATGGTTTATTATACCAGGAAAGACAAATTGAAGAGGAGTGGCATCACAATCCTCATCAAATAGAACATGTCAAGATCTTTCTTGAAATACAACAAAGCCTGTAATAAGATAATATCTATAATCTTAGAAGGAAAACCTATTAATACTACTATAAATCAAATTTACACATCAATGACTACAGTCTATGATGATGAAATTGAAGAATTCTATCTATTTATTCAGTGTGAAATTGATCAAACATGCAATCAGGATGTATTTAAATTATTGAGAATCGTAACGGAAATTTTGGAAAAAAGGAGGACGGACCAGTAGTTGGAAATATGTCCTTGGGTGATAGAAATTATGCTAAAGATTACATAATAGAATTTTGCAAGAACAATGACTTCTTCATTGTAAATATCTTTTTTTTTAGCAACATAAAAGATGATTATACACATTGACTACACCAAGCTGAAATACACAGAAATCAAATTGATCACATCTGTGGAAACAGACTATGGAAAAACTCCATATCGACAGTCAAAACAAGGCAATAGGCATACTGTGGAACAGACCATCAATTACTCATATGCAAGTTCAGGCTGAAGCACAAGAAAATTGCCAATAACCTTATGTGTATATGAAAGTTGTACAATGAATAATTAATACCATAGAAAAATTGTTGCATTTAAATTATGGTGTTGGAGTGGAATATTAACAGCACCATGCACTGCCAATAAAACAAACAGATCTGTGTTTCAAGAAGTATAGTCAGATAGCTCTTTGGAAGCCAGGATGGCAGATTTTCTATCTCATACTTTGGACATGTTAACATGAGGGACCAGTCCCTGGAGAAGCATATCATATTTGTTAAAGAGTAGGGTCAGAAAAAAAAGAGGAAGACCCAAACAAAATCAATTGGCACAGTATCAAGGGTAATGGACTCAGGTGTAGCAATGATTTGAGGTTTGTGCAGTAACTGGCAATTTCATTCTGTTGTACATAGGGTCGCTATGAGTCAGTACCAATTTAGGGGACCTACCAAAAGTAACAACTATCACACATATAAAACCTCACACAGCCTTAAATTTGTCCAAGGTATAGTCAGACCAGTGTGTATTCCATCAGCAAACCCTAATGGATTGTTCTACATGACTCAATTTCTTCCCTTAACATGTAACTGAATGTAGTTATAAACAATGGCTGGCTTCCTTGATAACTTCAGGTACTATATCTGAATGGGTATCATGTTTGGTAAGGTGAAGGATCAGGGAACAAAAGGAAGACCCCCAGTGAGATGAATTCACAAACTGGCAGCATCCATGGGCTCAAGTGTGGCAACAATTGTGAGGTTGGCCCAGGATTAGGCAGTGTTTCACAATGTTGTGCATAGGGTCACTATGAGTCGGAACCAACTCAATGGCACCTAACAACAGCAGCAATATCTGAATACTCCCCTGTCTTCCACATAATTCCCATTTTTAGTTCTATATCAAATACATAGTTATATCCAGCCATAATGTAACATATTTTCCATATTCTCATTTCATGTTTAATTTTCAACAAAAATAAATTTTATTTATACAAAACTAGAAATCCACATAGGGACATGTGTGCTAGATGGTACAAATATTTAAAAACTAATATTTAATAGGTGGTGTTTTTTTTTTTTCCTGCTTTTAGGAGATATTAAGAAAACTATAGTTTAATAGGAATAAAAGTTCATATTCAAGATAAGAAATTCCAATAAATGAAAGCAGTGATATGAGGTTCAGATTTAGCATCTTAAAATTTAAATATAAAATAGCAGATAGGGTAGAGGTGCAGTTAAGCTCTCTGTCAGCAATACCACAGAATACCAGATGAAACGGGTTTAGGGCAGAGCTCCAAAACCCTGATCCATATATCTAGGAATATTTTAAAACTTTGACAGCTTATACCTAGTGGAACTTGTACCAGAAGTAAGAAATCTTGTACTTTAGAATCTGCCGGGTTTGACGGCCCAAAGCCGACAAAATGGGCAACACCAAATGGCAAGACCAAGTGGGGGAACAAACAGATCCACCATGTAATAAAGCTGTGGGAACATCAAAACAGAGGTGGAAAAAATACTGTGTTTTCCTTGTCTGATTTTTTTTTCTTTTAATTACTATCAGTTCATTGCCCCGCTCCCATTGTCTGTGCACCTCCATTCTGATGAATAGAGGGGATGCCTGAGTGAGTGGAGACCCCCACCACCACCACAGGTGGGTTCTTCTGCCATGCATGCACACAGATATACTCAGCATTTAAAGAGACAAGCAGCTCAACAGTCAGGAATGAACTAATTATTAATAAGGAAAAGGCCAAAAAAAGGGGGTGTGGAGTGGGAGAAAGAGCTTAAAAACAAAACAGGCCAAAAATTAAATCCGGAGGTACAGCATAGCAACCAACAATGGCATCTTAAAATTGATCAGGCAGCCTTTAAGGCAAGAAGCTGAAAGACGATACTAACTAATCTCATACTCACATTAGGTTACAGAATTTTTGTGTGTGTGTCTTCTCTCTCTCCTCTCCCTTTTCTACAATTATAGACTACAGTATCCAATTTAGTGTTTTGTTGTTGTTGTTGTTGTTGTTGTTCTGTGTTTGTATTTCTTTTTTCTTATTTTTTGCTGTTGCTGTTTTGTTGATTTTTTTTTTTCTCCCTTTTACTTTTGGGGGATTATTTCTCTCCCTATATTACCCAAGAAGAGACAGCAATTGTTGCCATATAGCCAAGCTACATTCACACCCTATTAAAAAAACCCACAATCCAGGCAAGAATCAATACCAACTTCCATACACCATACAACAGGGAGGCAGACAACAGCTGTGAAAGTTACTATAAGTTAAGCAATAAGAGGAGTAAAAATGGAAGGCAACTTCCTGATCATATCTAACATTGAGGTAATCAGAAAGCACAAAAAATACCAACACATACTCAATTAAGTATTAAGGCCACAGATAAACACTAAACATGCCAAAGCAGCAAAGAGAGATGACCTTATCGGCATATGTCCAGAGACAAGATAAAATGTCTGAACCAAATGACCTAGAGGAAGACCTGGACTACATTTTAGAAAGCAGGCAGGCCTTGATAATGCTTGAGAAGGAATTCAGAAAAAATGATTATAAAGTGTTTCGAAACACTTTACAATGGGATTGAGAAAAATAGGGAAGAAGTCAGGAAAGCACTACAGGAACAATCAAATAAAATAGATACAGCATTGGAAATAATTCAACACCTACAGAAAGAGGTCCAAATGATCAATAATAGAATATCAGAAATAGACAAAACACTGAAAGGGCAAAGGAGTAGAACAGAAGAGATGAAAGCCAGAACTAGTGAGCTGGAAGACAAATCTCTCAATACCACTAAGATAGAAGAGCAAACAGAAAAAAGGATTTAAAAAAAAATATGAAGAAGATCTAAGATTCATGTTGTACAACATGAAGAGGAATAACTTAAGAATTATTGTCATTCCAGAACAGGAAGAATCACCAAGTCCACAGAGTAAATAGTTGAAGAACTGCTGGAAGAAAATTTCTCTAACATCCTGAAAAATGAAAAGATAAACATTCAAGAAGCTCAACGAATCCTAGGAAGGATAAACCACAAAACATATCATAAACAAGCTCACCAAAATCAAAGATATAGATACAAATCTGAAAGCAGTTAGAGAAAAGAGAAATGTTACATACAAAGGCAAGCAAGTAGATTAAGCTTGGCTGTTTCAACAGAAACCATGCAGACAAGAAGGCAATAAGGAGACATATAAAAAACCCTGAAAGAAAGCACAAAACAAACAAACAAACAAAAAACTGCCAACCAGGAATCCTTTATCCAGCAAAGCTATTAATCAAATATGGTGGTTTAATCAAAGTATTCCATGATAAACAGATATGAAGGGATTTTGCCAAAGCCAGCCCTTCACTACAAAACATCCTAAAGGGAGTTCTGTTGTCTAAGCACCAACAATAAAAGACAACAACCAGAGATTGACATACATAGCAGCACATCCCAGAACTAAATCGACAGATGGAAGATTCAAGAAAAGAACAAAACTATAAGAACAAATTAAGAGAATCTGGGAGGACAGTCTATGAATAAAACAATTAAAATGTGAAAGAAGGTAGTAACGTACGATCAGAGATCAAGATGGTGAGAATGCCAAGTAGATTATAGGGTAAAATAGACTGTACTAAATAGAGGGAAAAGTTAATATCAAAGAAAATTAACACTTCACAACATACCAAGAAAATGAAAACCCAAGAACATGGAAATATTAAAACTATGAGGATACTCATGAGAAAGCACACAAAAACCATGAACTCAGCAAAGGAAGACATGCTGAACAAAGAAAGCAGCAACACCACACACACACACACACACACACACACACACACACACAAAACAAAACAAAACAAACATAAAAAAAAATGGCAGCAATTAATTAATACCTATTGATAATTACACTAAATGTAAACAGATGAAATGCACCAGTTAAGAGATGGAGGGTGGTGGAATGGATAAGAAAACAAGAGCCATCAATGTGCTGTCTGCAAGAGACACATCTTACAAACAGAGACAAAAATAGATTAAAAGTCAAAGGATGTGAAAAAAATATAGCAAGCTAATTGCAATCAACAATGAACAGGAGTGGCAGTACTAATCTCCAATAAAATAAACTTTAAAAATATCACCATAGAAAGCTTGTGAGTATGTCTTCTGCCTTTAACTGATTGGAATACCTAAAATGGAGCTACAATGTGCCCAGTGAACAAGTCTTTCTATGGAGCCTCTGCATTACATAAGACCATAAGGGAAAACCTGAACCCATCCAGAATCTTATAAGGTGGGAAATTTCCCCTTGAAAGGACAAGCTGACCAGCCTGGAGCAGCTAAAAGAACAGAAGATACTTCTTAAAGGAAAGAAGGACAGAAAAAAATACAAAGCAATAATGGCAGTAGGACTGACTACTACAAGAACAAGAAAGTTGCTTGCCCAGGAGACATCAAGACAAATGGTTGGGTCCCCTCAGAGAAAATCCTCTTCCAAGACTAACATTCAATGGGAATACAGGAGCAGACATGTACTGTGACTGGTGACCATGCTGGTCACTGATAAAGGGAAGTGAGGGGAAAACAGCACTGAAGCAGCAAGCTAAGCCCTACCACATTCAATAGACTCCTGTGAACCCGGGTGGAGACCTAGTTGGACAGCTTTGTGGCAAGACCTGGATATTCTTGAGACCAGATTCAGTGACATAGCAACAGATGACGTGAGTGAAGAGTGAAAAGTGAAGCATCCAGCTGATAAGAAGTGAGGGCATATGCACAAGAACACCCACACTTGTACATAATATCCACTTGATCTGGCTTCAATGACTGGATGATCAGAGCTCAACTAGAAGAAGAAAGAAAAGGAAAAAAAGAGTAATTTGAAACAATTTGATGAACTACACCTATGGGTGTAGTAGCTCAAAAGAGGGAAATAAATCTTTACAATGAAGATCATTCCAATCACCTTGATACACAGGGTAGACAGGGATGGGCACCTTGGACACTGGCTACCCAAAATGGGGGGCTACAAAGTCAAGAAGTGATTGGCTTACAAGATTTCAAGAGGGAGCCTATATCCAGAGGGTGTGGAAAAGGCAGAAGTTCCACAGAGTAGTATCCAATCTGTCTGCACGGGATGATGAAAGTATTGGGGGTGCCTCTCATGAGGAACAATAGTGAATACTTGCTATCCGGACTTACTGTGGTGGTTGAAAATGTAAAGGCAGACTTCTTGTAGTAAAAAGAGAGGAGTGGTTGACATTACAGTCCAGGAGCAGAGGTCCCTGGGGCCATCAAGGGAGAAGAGTGGAATGTGGGACCCTCTCCAGAGAAGCAGTAATGCCAGAGATGGAGGCAGAAACGATGATGTGGAGAGAAGGAACGACTGGGGACTTGAGATCCAGAGAGGGAGAGGGGCTGTATGTTGATGACCAGGAGTAAGGCTTGCAGGGTATATCCTTTGGTTGGTTGGGGGTTGTAACCATGGCAATGAAATGATATATGAAAAGATGAATGTAACACTAATGTCCTCCTATGTAAACAATCACATAATGCACAATAAAACATTAAGAAAAGAAGATAAAGATAAATAAATAAACTTTAAGGCAAAAACAAGCATCAAGATAAAGATGGACATTATCTCCTGATTAATGGGAAAATTGAATAAGATGACACAACCATAATAAATATCTATGCTCTGAATGAAAGAGCTCCAAAATATATAAAGCAAGCTCTAAAAGATTTGAAGAAAGCAATTGATGAATCGTCAATAATTGTAGGCAATTTTAATACACTGCTTTTAAAAATGGATAGAACAACCAGAAAGGAACTTTACAAAGGCAGAGAGGAACTAAAAAACACAATTGACCAACTGGACCTCATATATGTGTACAGAGCATTCAACCAAAAACAGCACAACACACATTCTTTTTCAGTGCACATGGAACATTCTCCAGAATAGACCATGTCTTAGGCCACAAAATAAACCTCCATAAATTTACAAATATCAAAATACTACAAAGGATCTTCTCAGACCACAATGCTATCAAATTAGAAATCAACAATAGGAAGACCAAGGAAATAAAGTCAAATACATGGAAACTGAATAACACCTTGCTGAAAAACGACTGGTAGTAGAAGAAATAAAACGTGAAGTCACAAAATTCCTAGAAACAAATGAGAAGGAAAACACAACATACCAAAATCTTTGGGACACGGTGAAAGCGATTATGAGAGGACAATTTATTGCAATAAATGCAGACATCCAAAAAAGAAGAATGAACCAAAATTAACACAGCATCTACAAAAATTAGAAACAGACCAACAGAGGGAATTTACTGCCACCAAAAGAAAAGAAATAAAAAAGATTATAGCAGAAATAGAAAAACAGAAAAACTATAGAAACAATCAACAGGACAAGAAGCTGATTCTTTGAAAGAATTACAAAATTTGACAGACTGTTGGCAAAGCTAACTAAAGAAAAGAGGGAGAAGACACAAATAACATGCATTAGAAATCAAACAGGAAATGTCACAAAGGAAACAAAGGAAATCAAATGTATAGTAACAGAATACTATGAAAATTGTAATACATCAAATTTGAAAATTTAGACAAGGTGGATATATTTACATGACATACCTAAACTTACACAGAATGAAGCAGAAAACCTGAACAGACCCATAACAAAAGAAGAGATTGAACAGGTCATATAAAAAGAAGTCCAAGCCAAGATGGCCTCACTGGTGAGTTCACATTCAGGGAAAAGCTGTCACCAATTCTACTTAAATTATTCCAGAATATAAAGGAGGATGGAAAACTCTCAATACTTTTTATGAAGCAAGCATAACCCACATACCAAAACTAGGGAAGGACTTCACTGAAAAAGAACATTATAGACCAATATCCCTCATGAACATAGATGCAAAAATTCTCAACAAAATCCTATCCAACAGAATCCAGGAACACAACAAAAAGATAATACATCATGATCAAGTGGGATTCATATCAGGGATGCAAGGATAGTACAACATTAGAAAAACTATCAACATAATACACCATATAAATAAGAAAAAAGAAAAGAACCACATGATCATATCAATTGATGCAGACAAGGCATTTGACAAAATTCAACATCCATTCCTGATAAAAACACTTAACAGTGTAGGAATTGAAGGCAAATTCCTCAACATAATTAAGAGCATATATACAAAACCAACAGACTACATTAATCTCAAGGGAGAGCAAATGAAAGCATTCCTTCTGCTAATAGGAACCAGATGAAGATGCCCTTTGTCACCACTCCTATTCAATATTATGCTGGAAGTCTTAGCAAAAGTTGTATGACAAGACAGGGAAATTAAAGGCGTCCAAATTAGCAAAGAGGAAGTCAAACTCTTTCTATTTGCAGATGGTATGATCCTATGTACAGAAACCCCAAAAACTCAGTAAAAAAGCCACTAGACCTCATTGGAAGTGGCAGGATATAAGGTCAACATACAAAAATCAGTTGGATTCCTCTATACCAAAAATGACAGTGCTCAAAAGGACATTCAGAAAGCAATAAAATTGTCAATAGTTGCAGAAAGCATGAGATATCTAGGAATAAATGTAACCATTGAAACAAAGGACCTACAGAAAGAAAACTACAAAACACTACTAAAAAGACACCTACAAAAATGGAAGAATGTACCATGCTCCTGGTTAGGAAGACTTAACATTGTGAAAATGTCAATACTGCCCAAAGCAGTTTGCGCATATAATGCAATCCCAATCCAGATTCCAATGACATTCTTCAAAGAGATTGGAAAAACATCTACAAATTTTATATGCAAAGGAAAGAGACCCAGAATAAGCAAAGTGCTTCTTAAGAAGAAGAATAAAGTTGGAAACCTCTCACTCCCAGACTTCAAAATTTATTACACCGCTAAAGTAGTCAAAACAGCTTTGTACTAGTACAATGAAAGATATATTGATCAATGGAACAGAGTTGAGAATCCAGAAATTAACCCATCTATATACAGCCAACTGATTTTTGACAAAGTATCTAAGTTTATTGCATGGGGAGGAGATGATCTCTTCAACAGATGGTGCTGGCAGAACTGGAAAGTGATATGCAAAAGATGAAAACAAAACCTTTTTTTCATGCCTTATACAAAAACCAACTCAGCAGGGATTAGAGACCAAATGTGAATCCCAGAATTATGGAGGACATCAACTAAAAAGTGGAACAAATGTGAGGGCTTTAATTCAGAGTATACACAGACTACCAAACATTTTGAAAACTATGCAGACAAAACTAGACAAAATAGATGATTGGTACATACTAAGAATTATAAAATTTATGTGCATCAAAAGACTTCACCAAAGAAGTAAAATGGGAACCCCCAGAATGGGGAAAAATCTTTTGCAACGACACATCAGATAAGGGACTCATTTCTAAAATATATAGAAAACTACAACACCTTTACAAGAAAAAGACAAATAACTCAATTGATAATTGGGAATAGGACTTGAACAAACCCTTCACCAAGGAGGAGATCCATGCAGCCAACAAATATATGAAGAAATGCTCACTATCACTAGTCATTAGAGAAATGCAAATCAAAATAACAATTAGATACCATCTCACACCAGCAAAACCCAGCAAAGATCAAAACATAAAGAACAATAAATGCTGGTGAGGATGTGGAGCCAGTGGGATGCTCCTGCACTGCTG
>NW_006408726.1:56238-58011 GCF_000296735.1 Chrysochloris asiatica
GGCAGAGATGATGACAGAGAATTAGGTAGAGATGACAGCAGAGATGGTAGCATGGAAAGACAGAGCAGCTTCCAGTTCTAGGTATATGGACTGAGTAAAGCTGAATCCTTGCAGGCGGAAGACTGGCTTTAAGAATGTGTCCTTTGGACATTCACAGTCTGGCTAAAAGAGATTTGTATCACTTGTCTGAGCACAGCAGAGACCAATGGGCCACATGGCTGAGAAGATGAAAACAAGAGTGAGACTTGCCTGCAGTATGACTGAGATGTGTTCCCCACTATTGGACGGCTATGTGTTGAGCTGTTTTTGATCCTAAATTGTACCCTGTTCGCTTCCCTAATAATCCCCATGATTGTCAGTATTACTATGAGCTCTGTGTGGTGTGAAGTAAACAGTGCTATGGGAGGAATGGTTGGTGTCAGACTGGGTAAAGAATGTTGTAGGGTGGAAGTATGCCTGACCTTAATTTCATAGGCATCAGCCTTGAGCTAATTTTGCTTTTGTTTTTCTTTCCTCCTTATGTAGTCAGTAGAAGTCAGATTGGTCTACACATTGGTTTTGCAAATGTATACAGATGACTGCATAGTCTTTGATTTTCTTAAGTAATTATTTAAGACCTCTTTAGCTTTCAACAAGCAAAACTGCATCATCTGCATACCACAATTTGTTTATAAATCTATCTCCAATCCTGATATCCCTTCCTTCTTCATATAATCTGGTTTCTTGGACAATTTGCTCAACATACAGGTAGAAAAAGTATGGTTAAAGAATACAACCTTAGCTCAAACCTATCCTAATTTTATAACAATGTTCTGTTCGAATGACTTTCTCTTTGTCTATGTACAAGTTCCTAATTAGTACTATTAAGTATTACAGAATACTCATGCTCTGTAGAGTGGTCATAGTTTGTCATGATAGACACATTTGAAAACATTTGAATAGTAAATAAAGCACAGGTAAATATATTTCTGGTATTCTCTTCTTTCAACGAAGATCCATCTGAGATCAGCAGTGACTGTTCCACATCCCCATCTGAATACATTTTAAACTACTGTCAGTTCCCTATCAATGTAACATTGTAGCCATTTGTAAATTATATTGAGCAAAATTTTACTTGTGTGTGATATTAACTACATTTTCTGATAATTTTTGCATTCCATTTGGTCAGTCTCTTTGGAAAGAGCATAAATATTGATTTATACAATCAGTTGGCAAGGTAGCAGTCTTCAAATTTTCTTGGCATAGTTGAGTGAGTGCCTCCAATTCTACCTTATATTGTTGAAATATTTTAATTTGTATTCTATCAATTCCTAGAGACCTGTACTTTTCCAGTACCATCAATGCAGCTTGGATTTCTGCCTTCAGAATCAATGGTTCTTCATCATATGCTTGAAACTGCTGAACATCAACATTTTCTTTTTTTATACAGTGAGTCTGTGTATTGCTTACATCTTTAGAACAAGGGATATCATTGCTGACATTAGATGAATTTTGACTGAAAGCAAAGAACAACAAAAAGATGTTTATGTGCACATTATTGATTATGCAAACTATTTCAATGGTTTCAAATGTGGATCATGAAAAGATATGGGCAGAACTATGAAGAATGTGTATTTTGGAATACTTAATTGTGCTCATGAAAATCTCTACTTAGACAAAAGAGGCAGTTGTCCAAACAAAACAAGGGATTATTGAATGCCTTAAAATTAGGGAGTTGTGTACCAGGGTTGTGTTTTTTCACTATATTTATTCAATGTGTATGCTGTGCAAATA
>NW_006408726.1:58886-61877 GCF_000296735.1 Chrysochloris asiatica
TATCTGACAATATTCTGGGGCTATTTGTGAAGATTCATTAGTCAATATTCTGGTGTTATTTGACAGTGTTTCACTGTTATTCACAATGTTTTTATTTTCTAAACATTGAAAGTAGTCTGCCATTCCTTCTTCAGTGTCTGCCTTAGTGTGGAAGCTCAGCTAAAATTTTCATCAAGAGTGACTTTGCTGGCATTGAAAATACGGTGGCATATCTTCCAGCATCACAACAACACTCATGCCTCTGCAATGCAACTAACTGACATTTGAGTGTTAGATAATGCTACTAACTATAATGATGTTGTTGTTAAATGCCGTCAAGTCAGCCTCAACTCATTTTAACCCTGTATAGGGTTTCTAAGGAGTGGTTGTTGGGTTTCAATCACCAACCTTCAGTTGTTGAGTAAGTTCTGACTCATATGGGCTCTGTATAGGGTTTCCAAGGAGCAGCTGGTGAGCTTGAACCACTGACCTTGCAGTCCAGAGCATTAACTGCAGCAACACATGGTTAGTCCAGTGTTTATTCTATAACACCACATTCTTAATTGTGTGCTTTAAATGTTTGCTTAGCTTAATTATCTTATCATGTCTAAGGTAGTGAGATCTATAAAAACATTAAATCATACATTTTTATATATCTTTAAATATAAAAAAAGGACTGAAAAATACTAGCATACTTATAGTACACCCATATAATAAATATCTGGTGGATTTTTCCCTAGGTACATAAAAAATAAACTTTCTTTATGGCCTCTAGATGAGAGATTGACACATCACAAATGTGTTGTAATACATGGCAAAAAGTGCAATTGCAAACTCAAATAAAAATTATACATAGGAAAGAAGAAAACAAACAAACCAAATTACCTCTTCAGGGTGGTAGGATTGGAATTGTTAGTGGATGCTTCCCAGAGTATATATGCATTTGTTGTAGAGCAGATCACAGTTCAACAGTTATTTGCTTTCTTCTAACCTCTGGCCCCCATGTTTGGCAAAGTATATTTTCTGAATTTAGTTTTCAATTAATTTGACTTGAAAGTTTAAAATGTGCTCATGTTGCTGCACTTGCTTTTTTGAGCTTCTGTTTTTAGAGTTGAACATGCCTTAGGCAAAACTTTATATAAGGAGGATAAGAAATATGTGGCATGGGGCTAGATGTAATTCACACCTCGGAGACAAGCCTATCCAAGTTGATTATCCAGTTATATAGTGCTGCAATAACAGAAATGCTAATAACGGATGCTTTTAACAAACAGAATCTTATTTTCTCACAACTTTGGATTCTTTAATTCCAAATCCAGGGCACTGGCACTAGAGGAAGGCTCTCTTTCTGTAAGCACTGGGAGAATGTACTTATTTTAGTTTCTGTAACTCTAGAATTTCTTGGTTCCTTGATGGTCTCCATTTTGCATCTATTTCCCCCATTTGTGTTTGCATGTCTCTATCTGACTTGTTCTTTCCATATTTCAAAAATGAATCAATTTCAAACATATCTTACTTAATGATATGACTTATTAACATAACAAGGACAGTGTTGTTCCCAGATGGACTTCATTCACAGATAACAAACTCAATTGTTACTACCATCAAACTGAGTCTGACTCATAGTGACCTGTGTAGGCTTTCCAAGACTGTCAGTCTTCATGGAAGCATAAAATTCCCACGGAACCACTGGTAAATTTGACTTGTCAAACTTGTCATTAGCTATCCAGTGATTATCCTACAGTGTCACCAGAATTATTATTTCAGCACATATTTTTTGGGGGGAATACAATTCAATCCATAGCACTAAAATTCAATAAACCAAATCCCAGGGATTTCATAGATATATAAAAGACAAGTAGATATTTGTGTTAGATGCCATTGTTGTTGTTTTTTTTTGTGTGTGTGTGTGTGGCTGTATGTTTAATAGCAAAAAGTAACTGATAAGTGTAAGATGCTTGATTCAATACATTATGATTTTTTAAATGTGTCAGCTACATTCTCATGTCACTGTTGAGTCCACCACTTTTCTGTTTGTCGGTGGAAACTATACCCTTTCTTACTATGTAACTGGATATCTTTTTTATTATATAAGGATTCTTTTTTTCATAATAAAGAGAGATGCTAAAATTTATTTTCCAGAAGAGTAATGAAAATTGAAGGCACATGGAAATTTTTGGCCAATGAACTAATGAACCATGTAAACATCAGTTTCTATTAACCTGAGGCAAGAATAATTAGATGGTGCAGAGCTACCACTACCAACTGCTGTGATAGGTGTCACATTAGAAGGTCTTAGAATTGTTGTTGTCATTAAGTGCTGTTGAGTTGGCTCTGACTCATAGTAAAATTGTATAGATTGTTCAAAGAGTGCCAGGTGAGAATGAACCTCCAACCTTGTGCTTTATCCCACAGCACCACTACCAACTGTTGTGTTA
The DNA here is from genome assembly GCF_000296735.1 of Chrysochloris asiatica. Classification (NCBI taxonomy): domain Eukaryota; kingdom Metazoa; phylum Chordata; class Mammalia; order Afrosoricida; family Chrysochloridae; genus Chrysochloris; species Chrysochloris asiatica. Next base: position 61,304 of record NW_006408726.1, read on the forward strand.
GGATCATATTAGAAGGTCCTGAATAGAGTGGGAAAATTTTAGAAAAGAATTCAAAATCATGAAAATGACTGGGTTCAATGGTCAGGCAGAGGCTGGTGAAACCCTAAGACCATGACTTTGGTTACTTTTAGGTCTAAAACTGAACTCACTCCTCTGGCTCAATTTTCAGTGAAGCAATGGATAGGAGTATAGGGAGGCTAACAATGCTAGTGAGGTCCACATACCACACCAAAGGACAAAGTTCAGAATAGTTGAGAAAGAAGGAGGAATGGAAACAAGAAACACAGGGATATGTGAGGTTACATTGAGGGGATTGCAATCATTGAGATGAAGTGAAAAATGTGATTTGTTGGGTGTGAATTTGATGACCAACTCTGTAAACCTTCACTTGTTCACAATAAAAAAGTAAAAAAAAAAAAAAATCCAGATGTAAGGTTGCATGTGTTTCATATGCCTTTTATAGAAAGGTTCTGAAACGGCTTCTTACAATGTCTGACCATTAAGCATGCTTTCAAACTATCATCTATTCCTAGAACAAAAAATTCTGGAAGAAAAGAAAAAAACAAACAAAAAT
>NW_006408726.1:67802-69106 GCF_000296735.1 Chrysochloris asiatica
AGGGTTGCTATGGGTCAGGATCAACTCAAAAGCACTTAACAACAACAACAATAACAAATTACTTATAAGGTGCTCAACAAGTGTGGGTTAAAGGAAAGCTACTGCAACTAATAGTAAAACTGATTATCTGATCCTTATTCTGAACAAGTGTTCTAGTAATAGATTGACTAGAAATTAAAGAATAAATGAAACCAGTTAGGAAAAATGGGTAGAAGTAAAACCAGGAGTATTCAAAGAGTTGATCAAGGGTAGAGACATCAGGAATGTAAAAGGTGTATAGGAAACCATTGCACAAAAGTGCTACCTGTCCGTGAATTTCTTCCTTATCATCATTACCAGCACTCCCAACCCATTTAAGTGTTCATTAAACCAATACTTTTGAAATTGCATTTTTTGTGTGTTATACTTTTCCAATGCTATAATTTTAGATAAAGCTGTGAGTGCCCACAGTTTATCTGTGAGATGAAGGAAAAAACAGTAGAGGAATGGACAAGAAAGTCAAAGAAGGGCAGATATCCACAGTTTATCATCAGTCTGGAACCAAAAGGGGTGACCGGTTTTTAAACACACTTGAGAATGAAATAAGATGTACCTTTTCAACTAAAGTTGAAAGTTAATTGCTATTCTGTTCCCCATCTGAAAATATATCCATTTACATATCCTGGCATGGTACTATAGGATAAGCAATGATAGCTAATCAAAAGATCTGTAGTTCAAACCCACCAGCCCTTCCTCAGAAACAATACACAGGATCACCATGTATCAGAACCATAGTTGACAGCACTTAAAAAGAATAATAACATATTCAGTACAAGCTATTAGAAGTTGTTCAATGAAAAAAATGAAATTATCTTGATCTCACAATCATTGTTGTAAGGTGCCATCGAGTCCATACCAACTCAAAGCAACCTTATGCAAAACAATGAAACACTACTCAATCCTGCCCAACCTCATAACTTTTGCAAAGTTTAAGCCCATTGATGATGCCACTTTGCCAATCTATCTCGCTGGGGTTCTTTCTCTTTTTCTCTCATGCTCCACCTTACCAAACCTGTCTTTCTCCAGTGACATGTCCCTTCTGACAATATGTCTGAAGTATGAGAGACAAAGTTTGTCCATTCTGGCTTCCAAGAAGCACTCTGGCTGCACTTCTTCCAACAAAGATCTGATGATTCTTTTGACAGCACATGGCACTTTCAATATTCTCCTCCAATATCATAACTCAAAAGCATCAATTCTTCCACATTCTTCCTTATTCACTGTCCAGCTTTCACATGCATATGAGATTACTGAAAATACCATGG
>NW_006408726.1:70238-81938 GCF_000296735.1 Chrysochloris asiatica
ACAATTATTCATTGTTGTACCACAAGTCTTATACCCATTTCCTGTCATCAGCCCTGTCGCAACAGATTGGAAACCACTCAGTGGAAATTCTATCTTCCGCTGTCCCCTCTGGAATTAGGCTCCCTCTTAAAAGCTTGCAAGTTGTAACCAACCTCCCCATTTTGGGTAGTCAATGTCTAAATTGTCCAGCCCTGTCAACCCTGTGTACCAAGGGGTTGGGAATGTTCCTCGCTGTAAAGATGTGTTCTTTCTTTTGAGCTACTACATCCATAAGTATTAGTCAAGTTCATCAAATTGTACTGGATTACTCTTTTTCTCCTCTTCTTTCTTCTTCTAGTTGAGTTCTGATCATTCAGCCATTGAAGCCCGGTCAAGTGGGTACTATCATCAAGTATGGGTGCTCTTGTGCATCTCCCCTAACTTCATATCAGCTGGACACATAACTCTCTGCTCTAGTCCTTTATGGTCATGCCACTTTCTTTTGGCCCAAGAGCCCCTGGTCTTTCCATACTGCTGGTCAACCGGGTCTCAACCAGGGTTCACAGGAGTCTACTGAAAGTGGATAGACATGGCTTACAACTTCATTGCTGTTTTTTCCCACTTCCCCTTATGGGTGACTAACATAGTCACCAGCCAGATCACATGCCTGTTCGTGTATTCCTTTTGTGTTTTAGTCTTGGAAGGGGGTTTGCTCTGAGAAGACCCCACCACTTGCATTGATGACTCCCAGGCGAACAGCTTGCTTGTTCTTATAATATCAATCAGACTGTTATTGTTTTTTGTGTTTTGTTTTGTTTTGCTTTGCTTCCAGTCTTTCTTTCACAAAATATCTTCTGTTCTTCTAGCTGTTCAAGGCTGGGCTATTTTTCATTTCAAGTGGCAATTTCCCACCTCAGAAGAATCTGGATGGTGTTCAGGATTCCAAGTATGGTATTCTGCAATACAAAGGCTCCACTGGAAGCCTTTTATCACTGGCCAAATTCTAGCCCCACTTTAAGGTATTCCAATCAGTTATAGACTGAAGACAGACTTACAAGCTTTCTATGGTGATGTTTCTGGTTATTCCTTTCTCTGCCCCTCAAGTGTCTATTTTACAATGATAGGCAAGGGAAACCAAGATTCAAAAGACAGCCAAGCATCTTAACATTAAATCCCCTCTTTTGCCCATTCAAACAATGCCTCAATCCCTGTATCCAAGAGCCCAGTTGTTCCAAGGTTGTTCATACATCATTATTTACCTCTGTTCCACTTAGCTCATGCAAACCTGTCTAACTGTTCTCTGATCCATCTTGTTCTTCCATTCCCCCACCCCCTGCGCCCTTCCCCATGGAGCACTCAAGCTATCTTGTGTCTATTCCATACTCTGTGCTCATCTTAGACTCCCTCCACTCAAGCCACTCCATACACCCCAGGAACCATCAAAGAATCCTCCCCCACTTTTAGTGTGGGTTCTTTTTCTTAATCTTTACAATAATGGTCCTATGCAGTATTTCTCCTTTTGTGGCTGACTTATTTCAGTCAACATTATGTCCTCAAGGTTCATCCACATTATGCGGTGGCTTACAGCTTCCTTGTTATTCTTCAAGATAGCATATTATTCCATTGTGTGTATGTACCACACTTTGCATATCCATTCTTCCATTGATGGACACTTAGAATGTCTCCATTTTTTTGCTATTGTAAATAGTGCTGCTATGAACATTGGTGTACATATATCTACTCCTGTTATGGCTCATATTTCTTGTGGGTAAATACCAAGCAGAGGGATTGCTGGATCATTTCTACTTCCAAGCGCTCCAAGTGGTCAGATCATTTTGCAATCCCAACATCAATGTAGGAGGGTCTGAGTCTCTCTGCATCCTCTCCAGCATTTATTGTCCTCTACTTTTTTGATCTTTGCTGTTATTGCTGATGTGAGATGATATCTCATTGTTGTTTTGATTTGCATCTCTCCAATCACTAGTGATCATAAACATTTCTTCATATGCTTGTTGGCTCCCCAGATCTCTTCCTTTGTGAAATGTCTGTTCATGTCCTGTGCCCATTTTTTTTATTGAGTTGTCTTTTTCTGGTAAAGGTGTTGTAGTTTCCTATTTATTTTATAAATGAGTCCCTTATCTGATGTGTCATTGCAAAAGATTTTTCCCATTCTGTGGGTCCCTTTTTTACTCTTTTGGTGAAGTCTTTTAATTCACTTAGGTTTTTAATTTTTAATATGTCCCAATCATCAATGTCATCTACTTTGGTTTGTGTAATTAGAAAAACTTTGGTAGTTTATGTATGTCCTGTATTAGATCCCTCACATTAGTCCTTGTTTTTCATTGATGGCTTTTATAATTCTGGGATTCACTTTAGGTCTTTAAGCCATGCTGAGTTGCGTTTTGTATAAGAGATAAATTAAAAGTCTTGTTTCAATCTTTTGCATATCAGTTTCCACTTGTAAGCCAGTCACGTTTTGACTTTGTAGCCCCCCCACCCCCACCTTTTGCATAGCCAACGTCTAAGTTGCCCATCTCTGTCAACCCAGCCTACCGAGATGGTGGGAATGATCCTCACTGTAAAGATTTATTCCCTCTTTTCATCTACTACATCCATAAGTATAGGTCATGTTTTTCAAATTGTAGCAGATAACTCTTTTTTTTTTTTTTTATCACCTCTTCTTTCGTCTTCTAGTCGAGTTCTGATCATCCAGCCATTGAAATTAGTCAAGTGGGTATTATCTTCAAGTATGGATTTCTAGTTCATCTACTCTGATTTTATATCATCTGGACACCTCACACTCCTCTCTTGTCTTCTATGGCCATGTGTTGGTTTTTGTATAAAGCATGAGGTAAAGGTCTTGTTTCAATATTTTCCATATACTTTCCACTTCTGCCAGCACTATCTATTAAAGAGACTACCTCCTCCTCATGAAATAAACTTAGGCACTTCGTTGAAAATCAGTTGGCTGTATGTCGATGGATTAATATCTGGGTTCTCGATTCTGTTACATTGTTCGGTGTATCTTTCATTATACTAGTACCAGAGTATCAGGCTGTTTTGACAACTGTAGCCATGTAGTAAAATTTGAAATCAGGGAGTGAGAGGTTTTCAACTTTGCTTTCTTTTTAAGCAGTGCTTTGCTTATTCTGCATCTTTTCCTTTCCATATAAAGTTTGTAATTATTTTTCCATCTCTTGAAGAATGTGTTGGAATCTGGATTGGGATTGCATTATATGTGTAACTTTCTTTGTTCAGTATTGATATTTTCACAATGTTATGCCTTCCTATCCAGGAACATGATATATTCTTCCACTTTTGTAAGTCTCTTTTGGTTTCTTTTAGTAGTGTTTTGTAGATTTCTTTGTATAGGTCCTTTGTTTCTCTGGTTACATTTATTCCTAAATATTTCATCCTTTGGGCAGTTACCATAAATAGTATTGCTTTCCTAATGTCCTTTTCAGTGCTGTCATTGTTACTGTAGAGGAATCCAACTGATTTTTGTATGTTGACCTTATATCCTGCCACTTTGCTGAAATTTCCAATGAAGTCTAGTAGTTTTTTTACTGAGTCTTTAGGGTTTTCTATGTATAGGATCATATCATCCGCACATAGATAGAGTATTATTTCCTCTTTGCCAATTTGGATGCCTTTAATTTCCTTATCTTGCTGTATAGCTCTCTCTACCTAAGACTTCCAAAACAATATTGAATAGGAGTGGTGACAAAGGACATCCTTGTCTGTTTCCTGTTGTCAGAGGGAAGGCTCTCAGTATATCCCCATTGAAAGTAATGTAGGCTGTTGGTTTATTATATTTGCTCTTATATGTGGAGGAATTTCTCTTCAATTCCTACTTTGTTGAGTGTTTTTATCAGGAGTGAATATTGGATTTTGTCAAATGCCTTTTCTTCATCAATCAATATGAGCATGTGGTTCTTTTCCTTTTTCTTGTTTATATGGTAGATTACATTGATTGTTTTTCTCATGTTGAACCATGCTTGCACTCCTTTTATGAAACCCACTTGGTCAAAATGTATTAATTTATTTGACATGCTGCTGGATTGTGTTGGCTAGGATTTCGTTGAGAATTTTTGCGTCTATGTTCATGAAGGATATTGGTCTATAATTTTCTTTTGTAATAATGTCCTTCCCTGGTTTGGGTATGAGGGTTATGCTTGCTTCATAAAATTTATTAGGAAGTTTCCCATCCTCTTCTATATTCTTGCATTTTGAGTAGAATTGACAGCAGCTCTTCCTTGAATGTTTGGTAGAACTCAACAAAGAAGCCATGTGGGACTCAACTTCCTTTGGTTGCGAGTTTTTTTTTTATGATCTGATTAATATCTTCTTATGGGTTTTTTCAAGTTTCCTACTTCTTATGGGTTTTTTTCAAGTTTCCTACTTCACTCCGTGTAAATTTAGGTAGGTTGTGTTTTTCTGAAAAATTTTCCAACTTTTCTAAGTTTTCAAATTTGTTGGAGTACAACTCTTCATTGTATTCTATTATTATCCTTTTGATTTCCTTTTATGTCATTGTGACATCGCCCATGTGGATTTCAATGCATGTTATATGTATCTTTTCCCTCTTTTCTTTTGTTAGATTTGCCAATAGTTTGACAATTTTATTAATTCTTTCAAAGAACCATCTTCTTGTCCTGTTGATTCTTTCTATAGTTTTTCTGTTTTCTATCTCATTTATTTCTGCTCTGTTCTATATATTTTTTCTTTTGGTGACTGTAGGTTCCCTCTATTGGTTTGTTTCTAATTGTTGAAGATGCTGAGTTAATGTGTTAGTTTTGATTCTTTCTTCTCTTTGGATGTGTGCTTTCATTGCAAAGAACTGTCCTCTCAGCACCACTTTCTCCATATCCCAAAGATTTTGTATGTAGTGTTTTTATTCTTGTTAGTTTCTAGGAAATTTGTGAATTCATACTTAATTTTTTCTTTTACTCAGTTGCTTTTCAGCATGGTGTTATTCGGTTTCCATATATTCTCCTTTATTTCCTTGGTCTTCTTATTGTTGAATTCTAGTTTTATAGCATTATGGTCTGAAAAGATGCTTTGCAGTATTTTGATGTTTGTGAATTTATGGAGGCTTGCTTTGTGACCTAACACATGGTTAATTCAGGAGAATATAACATGTGCAGTAGAAAAAAATGTATATTGAATGATGTTCTGTACAAATCTATGAGGTCAAGTTGGTTGATTGTGAACACCATTCATATAAATGGAGAAAAATGTGAAGTTGTCAAAGACTTCATGTTACTCTGATCAGCCATTAACACTCATGGAAGCAGCAGTCAAGAAATCAAGAGTCGTAATGTATTAGGAAAATTTGGTGAACATGATCTCTTTACTGTTCAAGAGAAAAAAAGGCCAGCTTGAGAACTAAGGTTTGCCTGATCCAAGCCATGCATTTTCAATTACCTCATATGCATGTGAAAGTTGTACAGTGAATAAGGAAGACCATAGAATAACTGATGCCTTTAAACTACAGTGTTGGAGAACAATATTAAATTTTCATTAACAAACCAATCTTTTTTGGAAGAAGTCCATCCATAATGCTCCTTGGAAGCCAGGATGGCCAGTCTTGTCTCTCATTCTTTGAATATATTTTCATGAGGAATCTGTTGTTGGAGAAGGAACTCATGTTTGATAAGTTGAGGGTTGGAGAAAAAGAGGAAAACCCTCAACTAGATAGATTGGTGCAGTGGCAGCAGCACTGGTTTGAAATGCATCAGATATAGTGAGGTTGGTGAAGGTCTGGGCAGTGTTTTGTTCTGTTGTGCATAGTGTTGCTTTAACTTGGTATTGATTCAATATCACCTAACAACAACAATAATAATACATAAAATACATTTCACTGCACAATGTAGAGTAGAGATTGCCCTTTTCAAAGTTTCAGTTAAGTGGCTTCAGATAAAACTGAACACTCACCTGTAAGTTTGTCATACTGTGAGGCTTGTGAATTACCGTGGTTCTGGACCCTAACCCACCAGGATTTTTATTTAAATATCATCAGAGTCACCCATGATGGACAGATTTCAGTGAAGCTTCCAGACAAAAAACAAACAAACAAACAAAAAACTAGGATGAAAGAGAGGTAGATTGTTTCTGAATAATTAGTCAGTGAATATCTTATGAATAGCAACAGAACCTTGTCAAGTATATTGCCAGAAGATAGGCATCTCAGGTTGGAAGGCACTAAAAATAAAAGAGGGGGGAAATGCTACAACAGCCAAAATCTTGTCTTGAATATATCCAATTTGAATTTAGAGACAATCAAAACGATAGATTTAATGCACTAGATACTAATGTCCATAGATCAATAGCATTGTTGGATGATATCAAGATCAGACTACATGAAGAAAACAAAAGGTCATTAAAAACACAGGATAGTAAGAAAAGACCAAAGTAGAAATCCAAAAAGTCTCAGAAATGTCCAATTGTACACAGAAAACCAAAAAAAAATAAAAGAAAAAGAAAAACAACAACAGAAAAAACTGGATGAAGTAAAAGTGCTGAAAAGAACATTTTTAAAAGGGCAGCTGCAGAAGACAAAGTTTAATATTATATTGAAATGTGCAAAGACTTGCAGTTAGACAACCAAAAGGGAAGAACATGCTCAGCATTTGTCAAGCTAAAATAATTGAAGTAAAAATAAAAGCCTTGATTACAATATTGAAGGATTCTATGGACAAAATCCACCACTTCTCAGTAAGATTATTGTACTGTGGTCGCCTGTATGTTGAAGTAATGCTGCAAGCTATTCCAACCTATTCCAATGGTATAGCAGGGTCAACAAACAAAATAAAATGGATTACATAAAGGTTAATATCCTGGGTATTAGTGAGCTGAAATGGAAGGATATTGGCCATTTTGAATCAGACAACCAAATAGTTTACTATACTGGAAATGGCAAATGGAAGAGGAATGGTATTACATTCATCATCAAAAAGAACATTTCAAGATCTATGTTGTTGTTAGATTATCTCAAATTGATTCTGACTCATAAAGACGTTATGCACAACAGAAGGAAACACAGCCGAGTCCTGTGCCATCCTCCCTTAAACTTGAACCCATTGCTGCTAACACTGCGCCAATCTATCTCATCGGAAGCTCATTTTTTCGTTGACCTTCCACATATCCAGAATGATATCTTACTCCAGGGACCGCCTGACAATATGTATGAAGTATGAGGAAGAAGTCTCCCCATCCTGGCTTTCAAAGAGCATTATGATTGCACTTCTTCCTGCACATATTTGTTTGTTATAATAGTCCATGGTACTTTTACTATTCTTCTGCAAAAGCATAATTCAAATATATCAATTATTTCTCAGTCTTCCTTATTCACTATCCTATAGCATATTGTTGTTGTTTTTGTTGCTGTTGTTGTTAAGTGACGTCAAGTCGCTTCTGACTCAAAGTGATCCTGTATAGGGTTTCCAAGGAGCCGATGGTGAGCTTGAAGCGGCGACCCTGCAGTTCAAACGGCTTTGCAGTCTGGCGCATTAACCCACAGCACCACACCAGGACTCCTATAGCATATTGTTGTTAAGTGCCGTAGAGTCGTTTCCGACCCATAGTGACCCTGTATAGGGTTTCTAAGGAACAGCTGGAGAGCTTGAACCGCCGACCTAGCAGTTCAAACGGCTTTGCAGTCTGGCGTATTAACCCACAGCGCCACAATAAGATTGTTGTTGTTGTTAAGTGCCTTCAAGTCGATTCCGACCCATAGCGACCCTGTATAGGGTTTCCAAGGAGCAGCTGGTGAGTTTGAACCACCAATCTTTGCAGTTCAAACGACTTTGTAGTCTGACGCATTAGCCCACAGCTCCACACCAGGACAGGATTAGGATATAGAAAATATCAAGTCTTAGGTCAGGCACTCTTTAGTCTTCAAACTGACATTTTTGTTCTTTAACACTTTAGATAGGTCTTGTGCAGCCTACTTCCCTGATGCAAAATGTTATTTGACTTCTTGACTGCTGCTTTCATGATTGTTGATGGTGGTTATGTGCCGTGGACTCGGTGTCAACTCATAGTGACCCTGTACAGGGTTTCTGAGGCTGTAAATCTCTATGGGAGCAGAAAGCCTCATCTTTCTCCCGCAAAACAGCTGACAGTTTTCAACTGCTGACCCTGAGGTTAGCAGACTGATTCGTAACCACTATACTATCAGGTGGATGCAAGCAAACTGAAGTCTGATGACTTCAATCTTTTTCCCATTTATCAAGATGTTATTTAATACTCCATTAGTGAGGATTTTTTTCTTCTTCTTCTTTACATTGAGATGCAACCCATACCAAAGGCTGTGGTCTTAGATCTTCATTAGCAAGTATTTTTTAAGTTGTCATCATTTTCAGCAAGCAAGGTTGTATCAGCTGCATATCGCATGTTGTAAATGAGTCTATTTCCAATCTCAACCCAAATTCTCTTCATGCAATTATTTGCTTCTCTGATTATTTGCTCATCATACAGATTGAATAACTATGGTGAAAGAATATTTCCTAGTTTTAAACCACCCAGTGTTTGATTGTTCTGTTTAAATGACTGCCTCTTGATATATGCTCAAATTCCTCATGAGCACAATTAAATGTTCAGGAATACTCATACTTGGCAGTGTGGTCAATAGTTAGTCATGATCCACACAGTTGAAAGCATCTGCATGGGCAATAAAACATAGGTAAACATCTTTGTGGTCTTTACTGCTTTCAGCCAACATCCATCTGATGCCAGTAATTATATGCCTCATACCACAGCCTCATCTGTACTCAAGTGTACCCTCTAACAGTTCCCTTTCAATGTAACTTTGCAGCAATTTTTAAATTAACGTTAGAGAAAAAAAATTACTTGATTTCAGCATGCTGTCAGGCAACTTCTCTTTGGAATGTGCACAAATATGGATCTATTCCAATCAATTGGCCAGGTAGATGTCTTCCAAATTTCTTGGCATAGGTGACTGAGTGCCTTCAATGACACATTAGTTTGTTGAAAGACTTCAGTTTGTATTCCATCACTTCCCCAAGTCTTGTTTTTTGCCAATGCCTTCAGTGTACCTTGAACTTCTCTATTCAGTACCATTGGCTCTTGATCACATGCTACCTCTTGAAATGGTTCAACATTAACCATCTATTTTTGGAACTGTAACTATGTATTCTTTCCATCTTCTTTTGATGGTCTCTGCAGTATTCAATATTATGCCCATAGAATCATTTTCTTTTCTTCATTTCTTCCAGCTTAAGTGATGTTGACAGTGTTCTTCCCTTTTGGTTTCATAACTTTAGTTTTTAGCATATTCCATTATATTTGACCTTGTCTTCTTGAGCTGACCTTTACATTTTTGTATTCATCTCTTTTATCTCTACATTTGTCACATTTGCTTTAGCATCTAGAGGGCAAGTTTCACTTCCGTTTATTTTTTTTTGTTCCTGTCTTTATAACGGCCTTTTGCTTTCTTCTTGCATGGCTTTTTGATGTCATGCCACAACTCTTCTGATTTTTTAATATTAGTGTCAAATTCATCAAATGTGTTCTTGAGATGATTTCTTAATTCAAGCAGAGTATATTATAGGAACTCTGGTAGCATAGTGATTACAAATCGGTCAGCAGTTAGAAGTTACCAGCTGTTTTGCAGAAGAAAGATGAGGCTTTCTGCTCCCGTAAAGATTTATAGCCTCAGAAACCCTGTACAGGGTCGCTATGAGTTGGAACTGACTCCACAGCACATAACAATAACAACAACAATATTATAGGTCATGTTTTTCCTCTCATGGACTTGTTTTAATTTTGTTAGACCTCAGCCTGAATTTGCTTATAAGCAATTGCTGGTCTGTTACACAGTTTTGCCCTGGCCTTGTTTTGTTTGATAATGTATTATTAAAAAGGTATTTATAATGAAGAAGTCACTGGTCTTGCAAAATTATATGATGAGATCTCCAACATTATTTCTATCGCCAACACTATATTTTCCAAAGCCTGATCTTTCTTTTTTGTTTCCAACTTATGCATTCCAATTGTCAGTAATTATCAACACACCTTGATTGCATGTTTATTCAATTTCAGACTGAAGAAGTTGCTAAAATTTCTCAATGTCATCATCACTGATTTAATGGTTGGTATGTAAATTTGATGCCTTTGAGTTGTAGTGTTGGAGGAGAATACTGAAAGTGCCATGGACTGCCAAAAGAACCAATAGCTCTGTATTGGAAGAAGTGCAGCCAGAGTGCTCCTTGGAGGCCAAGATGGCTAAACTTCATCTCTCATACTTTGGACATGTTGTCAGGAGGGAACAGTCGCTGGAGAAGGATGTCATGCTGGGTAAGATGGATGGTCTGAGAAAAAGAGGAAGACCCCCAACGAGATGGATTGGCCAGGTGGCATCATTGATGGATTCAAGTGTGGCAGTGGTAGTGAGGTTGGCCCAGGATCGGGCATTGTTTCATTCTGCTGTGCATGGGGTCGCTATGAGTCGGTTCTGACTCGATGGCACCTGACAACAGCAATGTAAATTTGAATAACAGTGGTCATAGCTGGTCTTCCTAGTAGGCATATCAATATTATCCTATTATAGACAGCATTGAAATTCAAAACAAATCTTTATATGTTCCTTTTGATGATGACTGTGATGTTATTCCTCTTAAATTTTTGACTCTTGGTGTAGTAAGCCATGTGGTTTCTGATTCAAAATGACCAATACCATTCATTTCAGCTCACCAAAGCTTAGGATATTAATGCTTATGTGTTACATTTAATTTTTTTGACAACTTCTAATTATTCTAAATTCTTAATTCATACATTCCATGTTCTGCTTATTAATGGTTGTTTTCAGTGGTTTCTTCTGTTTTTGAGTTGTACCCCTTCAGCAAATGAAGGCCCCAAAAGCTTAACACCATTGTGTCATCAGAGTCAACTATAATTTGAGAAGGCAGTTCTTCCTCAATCATATTTTGAGTGCATTCCAACCTGAGGGGCTCATTTTCTGTCACTATATCTGACAGTGTGACATGCTGTAAATCTTTGCAGGATCAGAATACATCATTTTTCCCTTGTGGAGTGACTTTTGGGCTCAGATTGTCAATATTATGTTTCTCAGTCCAGTGTTTATCTTACAGAGACACCATATTTGCTTTCTTCTCAAAGATGTTGCTGTTGTTATGTACCATCGAGTCAGTACTAACTCATAGTGAACCTATGCACAACTGAACAAAACATTACCTGGTCTTGACCAACCTCACAATCATTGCTACACCTGAGCCCTTCGCTGCCACAAGTGTGCCATTCCATTTTTATTGGGGTCTTCCTCTGTTTCTCCAACCCTCCACTTTACCAAACATGATATATATATCCAGTGACTGGTCACTTCTGATAATATGTCATAAGTATGAGAAATAATGTTTGGCCATTATGACTTCCAAAGAGCACTCTGACTATACTTATTCCAACACAGATCTGCTTGTTCTTTTGACAATCCATGATACTTCCAATATTCTCTTTCAAATGCATCAATACTTCCAGGGTATTCCTTATTCACTGTCTGAACTTTGCATGAATCTGAAATTACTTAAATACCATGGTTTGGGTCAGGTGTATCTCAGTCCTTAAACTGACATCTTTGCTCTTCAACATTTTAAAGAGGTTTTGTGCAGCAGCTTTGCTTAATGCAATACTTCATTTGATTTCTTCAATGCTGCTTCCATGAGTATTGACAGTTGATGCAAG
>NW_006408726.1:82935-88660 GCF_000296735.1 Chrysochloris asiatica
GGACATTGTTTCGTTCTGCTGTGCATGGGGTCACTATGAGTCGGTTCCGACTAGATGTCACCTGACAACAATGACCTTTTGCTATCTCCTTGTATAATGTCCCTGATGTAATCCACAACTCATCTGGTCTTCTGTCTTTAGTGTGTGAAATATCAAATCTATTCTTCAGATGACCTCTAAATTCAGATGAGTTATAGTCAATGTCATGTTTTGGATCTCATGGACTTGTTCCAATTTTTTTCAGCTTCATCTTGAATTTGCACATGAGCAATTGATCTTCTATTCTTCAGTCTGCCCCTTATTTTGTTTTAGCTGAAGATACAGAGCTTTTCCACCACCTCTTCCCATGTCAGGTGCCATCGAGTCAGAACTGACTTACAGTGACCCCATGCACAGCAGAACAAAATAATGTCTGATCCTGGGCCAACCTCACTACAATTGCCACACTTCAGTCAATTTGATTTCTGTGTATTCCATCTAGTGAAGTCCATGTGCATAGTAATCTTGTTTATAAAACCTATTTTCAGTGAAGAAGTCATTGGTTTTGCAAAATTCTCTCATGTGACCTCCAGCATCGTTTCTACAACTAAGACCATATTTTCCAACTATGGATCCTTTTTCTTTATTTCCAGTCTTTGCATCCAGTCACCAGTAATTATCAATACATCTTCAATTTCAGACTGAAGAACTTGGTAGAATTTTTCAATTTCATCATCACTGGTTTTAGTATTTGAATGTAAATTTGAATGATAATGGTACCAGTGGTATTAATTGGTCTTCCCTGTATGTATGGTATACATATTATTCTATCACAGACAGTGTTTCACTTCATGACTGATGTTGATATATTTTCTCCACTTTTTTTTTTTTTCCCAGTCATCCAAATATTGGTTTCTTTATGGACTAATTTTTTTTTTCTTAGTCTGAAAGCAGAGAGTGATGGCAGGGTAATAGTTGCATTTGTATCATGTGAGATCTTCCACAGATATATTGAGAAATTAAATTCTGGCCAGTGATTTTTTAGTTACTACGGACCACAGATTATGGTATTGGAGGAGATTATTGAAAGTGCATGGGCTACCAAAAGAACCAATAGATCCATTTTGGAAGAAGTGCAGCCAGAATGCTCCTTGGAGGACAAGATGGCCAAACTTTGTCTCTCATACTTCGGACATATTGTCAGGAGGAACCAGTCACTGGAGAAGGATATCATGTTTGGAAAGGTGGAGGGTCAGAGAAAAAGAGGAAGACCCAGTGAGATGGATTGACCAAGTGGCAGCATCGATGGACTCAAGCATGTCAACCGTAGTGAGGCTGGCCCACGATCTGACAGTGCTTCATTCTGCTGTGCATAAGGTTGCTATGGGTTGGTACTGACTCAATGGCACCTAACAACCAGAACAACAAAAATGGACCACAGAAGAGGTACAAAAGAAGTACATTTTAATAATAAATGCATTTTTCCCCAAAAATGTATTCATTGTTCTAAGTGAAGTTCTGGTATGGCACTGTGGGAGGAAAAATAAATAAATAAACTATGGAACATAAGTTCTCTTTGAACCATAAGGTCAGTGGTTCACACTCATCAGCCACTCCTTTGAAACCCTATAAACTGTCACTATGAGTCAGAACCAACTCAACGACACTTGACAATGGCAATACTCCCTTTCTAGGCAGACCAGGCGTTAGGTGACACAGTAGGCTACTAAAAAAAAAGATCAGAAATTTGAACACACCAACTATTCCACAGAAGAAATCTGTGACTGTCTGCTTCCACAAAAATTGAAAGCCTTAAAAACACAATGTTGTTGCTCTTGTCAAGTGCTGTCGAGTCGGTACCACTCATCACAACCCTATTCACAACAGAACAAAACACTGTCCATTCCTATGTCAACCTCATAATAGTTGCTACACTTGAGCCCATTGCTTTTGTCACTGTGACAATCCATCTCATTTGGAGTCTTCTTCTTTGTTGCCCCTCCACTTTGCCAACCATTTGTCCTGCTCTAGGGACTTGTCTCTCCTGATAATACTTTCAAGGTATGAGAGACACAAATAAAGCATGAATAATATAAAATTTTGTCATTCTATTTTGTCCTAGATGGTCACTATGAGTCAAAATTGATTTGATGGCGATGGATTTGTGTTTTCGTTTTTTTTGTAAGGGCAGAATACTGAAGTTTCCCCTGATTTAACAGGGTTCCACAAATCAAAGGAATCAATGGAAGATTTTAAGGATTTTGATTTTAAGGAATTGGATCACATAATTTCACTGGCAAATCCACAATCCTTAGGCCAGACAGAAGCATTGAACCATCTATAGGATTTCTGTTACGGTTTTAAGGATGAATTGAATAATTGTCTCTTTCCTGGAATCCTCACGTTTTATTCAGTGGTCCCTTTAATTTATTGGATGATGCCTACCCATATTAATGAAGACAATCTCTTTTATTTATAGGTACATGATTCTAAATGTTAATCACATTGACAGAATATCTTCATAGCAAGAAACAACTGGGTACCATAGCCTGGCCACATTAATACAAAATATTAATCATCACATCCCGTAAGTTTCTACCCTTAGCATTCTCCCAGCTTTTAAATTTAGTGAATTAATGAAAGGATTACTCAAACATACCTATGGTACTAACTCAGGTGATGTTAAGATAAGATTATCTTTGGTAGGCTTAATCAAACCAGGGGAACCTTTAGAAGACAATGGAATCTTGTTTCCAAAAAAATATTGGAATCCTGAAGGATTCAGAGAATCCAGAATGATTCTCTGGTTCTGGTTTTGAAGGTGGAAGAGCTATATAAAAGGGAGGACTCTGGGACCGATAGCAGTCCTCAAGCAAGAACTAGCAATCCTAAGGAATTTCCTTAGGAAGGTTTTTCAGCAGGTACTTACGTGATAGTTTGTTACAAAACAACAGAAAATGAATACAGCTTAACATCTGTTGTCAAAGAGGCATTTCCTTCTCCTGGGTTAGTAAAGCCTGTTTTACTTTGTGCTATTGAAATAATTTATCTGTGTGCTACTTTCTCTTACTAAATCTTGGGGGATTTTACTCTTAAGAAATGCACAATTGTAAAACTCTGAAAGGCCAGACCCTGGCAACAGGCTTTCTGGGCAAGAGTACTGGTTCTGCCACTTTTTATCTGTGTGGCCTTGGATAAATTGATAACCACTTAAAGTCCTCAGGCTTTTTATTTTTAAAATGGATAAATAAGCAATATTCATCACCCAAAATTGGTTGTTGTTTTTGTTGTTAAGTGCTGTCAAGTTAGTTCCAACACATAGTGACCCTGCATATTGCTTCCAAGGAGAGGTTGGTGAGTTTGAACTGCTGACCTTATGGTTCAATTGGCCTTGCAGTTGAACACATTATCCCACAATACCACACTAAGATTCCAAAATGTGGTTGTTGTTATTGTTGTTGTTAAGTGTCGTTGATTTGATTATGACCTATAGCAACATTGTATAGGATTTCTGAAGAGCAGCTGATTATAGTGCTGCAAAATCCATATGGAAGACATGTCTGATTTCCCCTGGCTTCACAAGGGAGAAAGAGAAACAAACTGAAAATCAAATCAAAGCTGATTCCTATGAAACAGGTCAGACATGCTTCCAACCTCAAATCTTCATCTTATTCTGACACCAACTTTTCCTCCCACAGCACTTTCTGATTCACATCTGGGTTCAGTAATCCATTGCAGTGGCCACATAGAACTCATAAAAACACCCATAATTATGGGATTTATTGAGGAAACAAACAGGACACAATTTAGGATCAAAACCTACACAAGATGCAGCAGTTCTCCTGTCAGGAAAACCTCTTGTCTGCCATACTGCAGACACACCTAAAGAATGTCTTCAGCCTCTCAGCCTTGATCTCTGCCCTGTTTGTACACCTGTTACAAACATATTTTAGCCAGTCTCTGAATGTCTAAAGGGCACAATCTTTAAGCCAGTCTCATGCTTGTAGACACTCAGCTTTACTCAGTCCATATGCCTATAGCCAGAAGCTGCTCTGCCTGTGCATGACATTTCCTCTGCTGTTACCTCTACCATACTCTCTACAGCTGCCTCTGCAGTTGCTATATCATTAGCTAGGGGTCCCACTTTCCACTCATGCTTTTACCTCTTGATAATTATGGAATCTTCCATCTCTTCTTCTAAGATGGTTGCTTTCAAATCAGCTAGAGGGCAAAACTCATCATTCCCAGCTTTAGAGATCAATATACCTTATTTGCATGGTACTGATCTATGCCACAGGTATTTTAAATACCAGCAGGTTCACCCATGTTGAACAGGTTTCAGATGAGCTTCCAGATGAAGATAGACTAGGAATAAGGAGAGACGAACAACTTCTGAATATTTAGTCATTGAAAACATTATGAATAGAAGAGAAATGCTTTCAGATATAATGCCACAAAATGACCCCCTCAGTTTGGAAGGCACTCAAAATGCGACTGGGGAAGAGCTGCCTCCTCAAGTAGAATTGCCCATGATGATGCAAATGGAGCAAAAACCTTGTGAGTAAAGCCCTCAGGACTTTCATTTGTAGATGGGGCACAATATCAAATGAAGAGAAACAGCTGTAAGCATCCATTAATAATAATAACATGAAATGTACAAAGTATGAATATAGGAAATTTGGAACTTGCCCGAAATGAAATGGAAGACACAAACTTCAAAATTATAGGCATTAGTGAGTTAAATGGACAGGTATTGGCCATTTTGAATCTGATGACCACATGGTTTGCTATGCAGGGAATGATAAATTGAAGATGAATGGTGTTGCATTCATTGTCAAAAAAAAAACATCAAGATTTGTCAGGATATACAACACTCGCTGTAATAGCATAATATCCATGAGCCTATAGGAAAGACCAGTTAAAACCACTATTATTCAAATTTATGAACCAACCATGAAAGACAGTGATGATGAAATAGAAGAATCCTACCAACTTCTTCAACCTGAAATTGATCAAACATGCAATCAAGATATATTGTTAATCACTGGTGATTAGAATGCAAAGGTTAAAAAAAAGAGTAAGTATCAGTTGTTGTTGTCAGGTGCCATCAAGAGGGAACCAACTCATAGCGACCCCCATGCAGCACAGAACGAAACAATGTCCGATCCTGGGCCAACCTCACTACTGCTGCCACACTTGTGTCCATCAATGCTGCCACCTGGCCAATCCATCTCGTTGGGGGTCTTCCTCTTTTTCTCTGACCCTCCACCTTACCAAACATGACATCCTTCTCCAGCAACTGGTCCCTCCGAACAATATGTCCAAAGTATGAGATAGGAAGTTTGGCCATCTTATCCTCTAAGGAGCATTCTGGCTGCACTTCTTCCAAAATGGATCTATTAGTTCTTTTGGCAGCCCATGGCACTTTTAGTATTCTCCTCCAACACCATAATTCAAAGGCATCAATTCATCTATGATCTTCCTTGTTCACTGCCCAGATTTCACATCCATATGAGGTTATTGAAAACAACATGGCTTGGGTCAGGAGCATCCTAGTCCTCAAGCTGACATCTTTGCTCCTTAACACTTTAAATTTCCTGTGCAGCAGATTTGCCTAATGCAATACGTCATCTGATCTCTTGACTGCTGCTTCCGTGGGTGTTGATAGTTAATCCAAGAAGAATAAAGTCCTTGACAACTTCAATCTTTTCTCCATTGATAAGAATGTTGTTTATTGGTCCAGTGG
>NW_006408726.1:89823-92193 GCF_000296735.1 Chrysochloris asiatica
GTCTCTTCTGACATCCATTTTGACCTTTTCCTGCTTTCTTTTCTTCTTAATGACGTTTTGCTTTCTTCACGTATGATGTTCTTGATGTTATCCCACAACTCTTCTGGTCTTCGGTCTTTAGTGTTTAATGTATCAAAACTGTTCTTCAGATGATCTCTAAAATCAGGTGTGATAAATTCAAGGTCATATTTTAGCTTTCTTGCACTTGTTTTCATTTTCTTCAGCTTCAGTTTGAATTTGAATATGAGTAATTGATGGTCTCTTCCACAGTCTGCCCCTGGCCTTGTTTTCACTGATGATATGGAGCTTTTTCCATCTTCTCCTTCCACAGATGTAGTCAATTTGATTTCTATGTGTTCCATATGGTGAGGTCCATGTGTATAGTCGTCTATTATGCTGTCTAAAGAATGTATTTGAAATGAATAAATCATTGGTTTTGCAGAATTCTATCATGTGCTCCCCAGCATCATTTCTATCACCAAGATCATATTTCCCAAGTACTGGTCCTTCCTCTTTGCTCCCAACCTTTGCATTCCAATCACCAGTAATGAGCAATACATCTTGATTGCATGTTTGATCGATTTAAGATTGAAAAAGTTGGTAGAATTCTTCTATTTCATCCTCTCTGGCTTTAGTGGTTGGTACACAAATTTGAATAATATTGGTACTAACTGGGCTTCCCTGTAGGCACATGGATATACCCTATCACTTACAGCATTGTACCTCATGACTGATCTGGATGTGTTCTTTTTGACAATGAATGCAACCCCATTCCTTTTCAATTTGTCATTCCCTGCATAGTAAACCATGTGCTTATCAGATTCAAAATGGCCAATACCAGTCCATTTCAGCTCACAAATGCTTAAGATATTGATGTTGCTACGTTCCATTTCATTTTTGACAACTTCCAATTTTCCCATATTCAAACTTCGTGCATTCCATTTTCTGATTTTCCATGGATGTTTATAGCTGTTTCTCTTCATTTTGAATTGTTGCCCATCAGCAAATGAATGTTCTGTGGATTTTTCTCCCACAGTTTAACTCTATTCACATCATCATGGACAACTCTAATTTTAGGAGGCATCTCTTCACCAGTGACCTTTTGATTGCCTTCCAACCTGAGTGGCTCATTTTCCGGCCCTGTATCTGATAGTGTTTCTCTGCTATTCATAAGGTTTTTAGCGACTGAAGATTCGAAAGTAGTTCATCACTCTTTCTACCTAGTCTGTCTTTGTTTGGAAGCTCATCTGAAACCTGTCCACCATGGGTGACCCTGCTAGTTATTTAAAATACCGGTGGCATAGCCCTCAGAAACACAGCAACTCAAGCCACCACAGCACAACAGACAGACAAGTAGTGGCCATTTGGTTTTATGTCAAAACTGTCACTTTACATTTTAATATCCAAGTTTCAGTAGTTAGAAAATATGGCATTGATGAAAGAAATTATGCTGTATTTGCATGATAGAATTCTTCAAAAACAATGATTTGTTCAATTCAAATACCTTTTTAAAACAGTGTACGAGACACCTATACACATGAACCATACCAGATACAATACACAGAAGTCAAATTGGCTGAGTCTGTGGAGAAAGAAAGTGGAAAAAATCCATATTATTAGCTAAAACATGGCCAAGGGCACATTATGAACAGACTGTCAATTGCTCATATTCAGACTTAAGCTGACAAAAATGAAAAAAAGTCCACAAGAACCAAAATACGACCTTGAATATATCCCACCAAATTCAGAGATCATCTGAGGAAGAGATTTGATAAATTAGACAGTAAAAGCTGAACACAAGAAGAGTTGTGACAATGCAACAAGAATGTCATACAGGAAGAAAGCAAGAACTCATTAAGAAGGCAAGAAAGAAGGAAAAGATCAAAATGGATGTCAGAAGAAACTCTGTAATATGCTATCCAGTGTAGAGATGTTAAAGCAAATGGAAGAAATGAGAAGGTACCAGAGCTGAACAGAAAATTTCAAATGTCATCTTGAGAATACAAGGTCAAATATTACAATGAAATGTACAATGATCTGGATTTAAAAACCCAAAAGGGAAGAACACACTTAGCATTTATGAAGCTTGGGGGAACTGAAAAAAAAAAAAGCAAGCCTCGACTTTCATTATTGAAGGATTCTTGGGACAAATTATTGAATGATGCTGAAAGCATTAAGAGTAGATGAAAGGAGTACACAGAGTCACTGTACCAAAATGAAATGGTTAATGTTCAATCATTTCAAGAGATAGCATATGATCAAGTGCCGATGATATTGAAAGAGGAAGTCCAAGATGTATTGAAGAAACTGACAATG
Source organism: Chrysochloris asiatica (assembly GCF_000296735.1). Taxonomy (NCBI): domain Eukaryota; kingdom Metazoa; phylum Chordata; class Mammalia; order Afrosoricida; family Chrysochloridae; genus Chrysochloris; species Chrysochloris asiatica. Next base: position 92,140 of record NW_006408726.1, read on the forward strand.
ACAAGGCACCAGGAATTGATGGAATACAAATTGACATCTTTCAACAATGTGAGG
>NW_006408726.1:93963-94640 GCF_000296735.1 Chrysochloris asiatica
TCCTAAGGTTTGTAAAACTCATAGTGAAAGCTGAGAATATTGCCAAATTATATATTTTTATAAGTAATTTCAGGGCTAACTTGAAGGGAAGATAAGGGTCAGCTTTTGAGAATCAAAAGCCGTGCATAATGTGTCTCCTCTTAGTGTGGCCTTGCCAAGCACCCACAGTTAAGCGCTTCCCGCACACAGCCTTCAGTATGGATTGCATTTCAATGTAAAGAAAGCAAAAATCCTCACCACTCGACAAACAAACAACATTCTTTCAATGGAGATAAGACTGAAGTTGCAAGGTCTTTACGCAGATCAACCATGAAGATTCATTGAAGCAGCAGTTAAGAAATCAAATGACATATGCATTAGGTGAATCTGATGCACAAGACCTTTTTAAAGTGTTGACGAACAAAGCTGTCTGTTTAAGAGGAAGGTGTGCCTGACCTATGGTATGATATTTTAAATAATGTCATATGAAAGTGAAAACTGGAGAGTGAATAAAGAAAATCATAGACAAATAATGCATTTGAGTTATGGTGTTGTTAGAGAATATTGAAAGTGCCATGGGCTGACAAAAGAACTAACAAATCTGTCTTGGAAGAAGCAAAACTAGAATGCTCCTTGGAAGCCAGTATGGCCAAATTTCGAATCTTATACTTTGGACATATGGTCAGGAGGGACCAGTC
>NW_006408726.1:94940-104140 GCF_000296735.1 Chrysochloris asiatica
GGAAAGTGAATAAGGAAAACTGTAGAAGAATTGATGCCTTTGAATTATGGTGTTGGAGGAGAATACTAAAAGTGCCATGGGCTGCCAAAAGAACCAATAGGTCTGTTTTGGAAGAAGTACAGGCAGAGTGCTCATTAGAGGCCAAGATGGCCAAACTTCATCTCTCATATTTTGGTCATATTGTCAGGAGGGAACAGTTATTGGAGAAAGATATCATGTTTGGTAAGATGGAGGGTCAGAGAAAAAGAGGAAAGCCCCCAATGAGATAGATTGGCCAGGTGGCAACATCAATGGACTCAAGTGTGGCAACGGTAGTGGGGTTGGCTCAGGATCTGACATTGTTTCATTCTGCTGCGCATAAGGTCACTATGAGTCGGTACCGACTCGATGGCACCTAACAACAACAACAACAACAATGTGGAGGCTTAGAGAAAAAGAGGAAGTCCCCAGTGAGAAGGATTGGCAAAGGGGGCAGCATCAATGGGCTCAACAATTATGAAGTTGGCCAAGGAACAGACAGTGTGTCGTTCTGTTGTACATAGGGTCACTATGGGTCGATACCAACTCCAGGACACCTAACAACAACACAATATTGAATCACAGGGAGTCCTGATGTGGAGCCAGTGAGTAAGCCTTCAGCAGCTATGCCATTTTAAACCACAAGGTAAGCAGTTCAAATCAACCAGTCACTCACTGAAAACCTTACATAGGTTTGCAATGCATCAAAATTCATTCAGTGCCACTTAAAAACAACAACAACACAATTATTTAATGATAATTAGGAAGACATTGGATATAAACTTCACAGCCAATAGCTGTAAGGCACTTTGAGTCAGAACAGACTCTACAGCAATTAACAATAGAAGGATAGATATTCATACTTAAATGGATATGCAATTTAAAGAAGGTAAAGATCAAAATGGATATCTGAAGTGACACTGAAACTTGCTCTGCAGGATAAAGATGCTAAAGCAAATGGAAGAAATGAGGTGGTACGAGAACTGAAGAGAAAATTTCGAAGGTCAGCTCAGTAAGACAAAGCCAAATATTACAATGAAATCTACAAAGATCTGGAGTCAGAAAATCAAAAGGGAAGAACATGCTCAGCATTTCTCAAGCTGGGGGGAACTGAAGAAAAAAAATTAAGCCACAAGTTTCACTATTGAAGGATCTCGGCAAATTATTGAATGATGCAGAAAGCATCAAAACAAGATGGGAGGAATACACAGAGTTACTGTACCAAAAGGAAATGGTTGATGTTCAACCATTTTAAGAGGTAGCATATGATCAAGAGCCAATGTTAATGAAGATAGAAGTTCAAGGTGCATTGAAGGAATTGGCAAAGAACAAAGAACCAGGAATTGATGGCATATAAATTGAAATCTTTCAAGAAAGTGAGGTGACACAGGAGGCACTCACTCAACTATTCCAAGAAATTTGCAAGACAGCTATTTGGCCAATTGATTGGAAGAGATCCCGAGGTTGTGCTCATTCCTAAGAGAGGTGACTCAGTGGGATGAGGAAATCATCGGACAATCTCTTTGATATCCCATGTGAGTAAAATTTGACTCAAGTTAATACAGAACTGGCAGCATCATACGTTGACAGAGAACTTCCAGAGATTCAAGCCAGATTCAGAAGAGAATGTGGATAAGGGATGTCATAGCTGATGTCCGATGGTTCTTGGCTGAAAGCAAAGAATACCAGAAAGATGTTTCCCTGTGCTTTATTGACTAAACAAAGACCTTCAATTTTGTGGATTCTTGACAAGCTTTGGACAACATTGCAAAGTATGAGTATTCCGGAAGACTTAATTGTGCTCATGAGGAATATGTACCTGGACCAAGAGGCAGTTGTTTGAACAGAATATGGAAATACTGAATGGTTTAAAATTTCACCATACTTATTCAACCTTTATGCTGAACAAATAATCCAAGAAGCTGGGTTATATGAAGAAAAACGTGGCATTAGGATTGAAGGGAGACTCATTAACAACCTGGGATATGCAGATGATACAACCTTGTTTGCTTAAAATGAAGAGGACTGAAAACATTTATTGATGAAGATCAATGAGCACAGCCATCAGTATGGATTATATCTCAATATAAAGAAAACAACAATCCTCACTACTGGAGCAATAAACAACATTCTTATCAATGGAGGAAAGATTGAAGTTGTCAAGGACTTCATTCTTTTTTAATCAACTATCAACACTCATGGAAGCAGCAGTCAAGAAATCAAATGTCATATCACATTAAGCAAATCTCCTGCACAAGATATTTTTAATGTGTTGAAGAGCAAGGATCTCAGTTTGAGGACTAAGGTGCACCTGACCCAAGCCATGGTATTTTCAGTAATCGCATATGCATGTAAAATCTGGACAGTGAATAAGGAAGACCATCGAAGAATTGATGCTTTTGAGTTATGGTGTTGGAGGAGATTAATGAAAGTGGCATGTGCTGCCAAAATAACAAACCGATCTGTGTTGGAAGAACTTCATCCAGAGTGCTTTTTGGAGGCCAGGATGGCCGAACTTCATGTCTCTTACTTCGGACAATTGTGAGGTTAGTTCAGTACCGGGCACTGTTTCATTTTATTTTATATAGGTTTGGTATAAGTCGTTACCGACCCAATGGCAACTGACAACAACAAATGGAACTTAATCTCATGGTCCAAGACTGAAATATATTCCTAGATGAGAATTTAACTTGTACAATTTCTTTGGGAAAAGTAACATTATAGAATTTTTAGGCCTCACTCAGGTACTAGTGATAGAAACAAAACTTAACTAGTTTAAACACGCATGTAATTTATTAAATCATGTGAAAAGACATCCAAAGTGAAATCTCATTGTGAATATGATGATATTTAGGTGGTCCTATAATATTGTCAGAGGACACTCTCTCACTCCTCTTTATCCTTTTTCTTTCCTGTGTCTTCTCTCAGATTGTTACTTAATTCTTAATGAAGACCCCTTTGTGTGGCTGAAAATTGAGTTATTCTTACAAATCTCAAATCTAAAAGTTAAAAAAGTAGAAATAATAATGTTTTGTTTTGAAATAACCAGGTGCTAAACTACCAGCAGTTCCGCAGGAGAAAGATGAGGCTTTCTGCTCCCGTAAAGATTTACAGCCTCAGAAACCCTATGCAGGGTCACTAAGAGTCGGAACTGACTCCACGGCACACAACAACAACAACAACAATCTTCAGGGACGATTTCAGTTAGCTTTCATGGTCCACCCCTGAATCAATTTATGTGTCTTGTATAGGTCATGTATTCATCCTAGTGGTGGGGCAGGCTGGGTTATTGTAGTTTATTACCTGCAAGTAACCACACTGAATGAACAGGAAATCTTTCAGTTCTCCTAGAAACAAGGAGAAGGGATGCTTATAGGTAAAAACAGATAGAAGACATGAGAAAAAGTTTTAAAATATTGCTACAAAATCATAGAAACCATTTTTAATAAAAATATGAGAATGTCAAACTATTTTTTTCTTTTCACATACTCCTAAGTATACTTCTGAAGGTAGTGTTTCTATTTCTCTAAATTTCCTGGAAGAATTCATTGTTTTTTGATTTGCATCATGTAAAACAACAGCTTGGACATCATTGAGAGGTATTTCTTTTAAATGTTTTTTGACTTTTTTATATAAAAAATAAGTCTATGGAGGCAATATCATGAGTGCAGAATGGATGGGGTAAGTTCTTGTAGAGCAGCCCTGGCTACCCTCAAAACAAGAGCAGGTGGATTGTCCTGATGGAAAAAAAAATCACGTTTCAATCATGTTTTGGCCATTAATTTTTTCTAAAGGTATTCACTGGGCCAATTAATTCAAAGAACATGTCTGCAGCCATCCACTGATATCCTGATTTCATAAGCATGTATAGACATGTTTTGTTTGGAATAAACCTGTGGAGGTATGAACTAGAACCCTATTAGAAGTATTTTTTTACTTACCCTTGTTTGACAACGATTCAACTTTTGATTCAATAACACAACACCGAGCAGAACTGCACAAGGTCACCAAGTTAGAGACCAACTCAAAGGCAAGTGATAATAACAAAAAAAATGTCAATTTTATTCTACATCTGATAAGGAATCTTTGAAGATTTTAATCCATGGAAATCTTTGTGTGATAGCTGGAGTTTAGGGTCATTTTTGCTGGGCCAGAATTTTCAGTGGGTTGGTAGTTAAGATGTAGTCATCTGCCACAGTGAGGTCCAATTGTTGTTGTTGTTGTTGTTGTCAGGTGCCATCAAGTCGGGACCGACTCATAGCGACCCTATGCACAGCAGCACGAAACAATGTTCGATCCTGGGCCAACCTCACTACCGCTGCCACACCTGAGTCCATCAATGATGCCACCTGGCCGATCCATCTCGTTGGGGGTCTTCCTCTTTTTCTCTGACCCTCCACCCTACCCAGCATGACATCCTTCTCCAGCGATTGTTTCCTCCGGACAATATGTCCAAAGTAGGAGAGACGAAGTTTAGCCATCCTGGCCTCCAAGGAGCACTCTGGCTGCACTTCTTCCAAAACAGATTTATTGGTTCTTTTGGCAGTCCATGGCACTTTCAGTATTCTCCTCCAACACCACAACTCAAAGGCATCAATTCTTCTACGATCCTCCTTATTCACTGTCCAGCTTTTGCATCCATATGAGGCTATTGAAAACACAATGGCCTGGGTCAGGCGCACCCTAGTCCTCAAGCTGACATCTCTGCTCTTCAATACTTTAAAAAGTTCCTGTGCAGCAGATTTGCCCAGTGCAATACGTCGTCTGATCTCTTGACTGCTACTTCCGCGAGTGTTGATAGTTGATCCAAGAAGAATGAAGTCCTTGACAACTTCAATCTTTTCTCCATTGATAACATATAATGTATTTATTTCCATGAAGAGATCTCCTGTATAGTAGTCAATTATATGAATGTGAGTTTCCTCAGGAGTATGGTCTGCTTCCAATATATGTGGATGCTCTAGCAAAGTTTGCTTGCTTTTTTGTTGTACCTATATCTAGCTTATCAGCTGACCTCTGATTCTTCGGACTTGTCTATTTATCCAGGAAGCCACTAGCAATCTGCCATCTTACCTGCAGATCTTGGACTTATTGGACTTTGCAGTCAGAAGCATGCTATCTGACCTGCAGATCTTGGGTTTATCAGTCCCTATGGCAACATGAGTTAGTAGACACTTACAGTATGACATCTGGCCCATTGATTTGGAACTTGTCAGCCTCTAAAACTATGAGAGCCATTTCCTGAGACAAACTTCACTGCATATATACATACATACGCTTCAATGATTTATTTCTTTTGAGAATCCATTTTAAGGCAATTTGGTTGATTTTTTGTTTTCAAGTTATCATCTCAGTGCCATTGAATAATATGTGGTCATGAATAACAGGGCATATTAAATCAGGGTCTACAGAATCTACACAGCACAGGAGGCAATCTCTGGACACACTCTAAAGTAATAAAACTCACAATTGAAACTCAACAAAAGAGCCCCCAGCAGGAACTGATCACTGTCTCACAGACCTTACCACTTAACATTCATAATTTTTAATGCACAGCTGCCAGCAGACACATCTTCTAACGCAAAGGTCAACATGAAATAGCAATCTCAAGTAGCATTCCAAAACTGCCTTTTGCAATTTGGCATAATTGCTTGCTTAAATGATTGTATGTAATATTATAATCTTTGATAAGTATGATGTTGTTTCAATTTCCCTATTTTTCCACTTAATTTTTTTAACTCATTGCTACTTTCCAACAGCTGAGAATTTCTTGTGTATAAAGCAGCCTCCAGATTTGTTTTTTAAATGTGTTGATTGCAACATCTGTGCATAATTATATATCTAAAATATCACTCACTGTAAAAATGCTTCATGAGTTAGAACCGTCTATTCATTTGTTCATCACTTCATTAATAGAATGAGTCATTGATTAATTCAACCAGCACCAACTGTCTGAAAGTCTCTGGTTTCAAATATGGAAGAGATCAGGTCTTAAACAAATTGGAATTTAGTGGCAAGTTTTCCATGAACTTCTGTGTCTCCATATTTCTTTGATCCTCAGCAGAAAAGAAATCAAGGAAAAACCATACCAATAAAAAAGTTTAATATTCAATAGTTAACACAATAAAACATTTTGAATAATAGAATGAATATTGCTGTTAGTATTAATATTAATAATGTTATTGTTGTGCTCTAGTTTGATGTTGTTGAGTTAGTTGTGACTCATAGCAACCTTCTGCACAACAGAACAAAGCACTGCCTAGTCCTGGGCCACTCTCACAATTGTTGCTATGCTTGCCACTGTCACTGTGCCAATCCACATTGTTGGAGGTCTTCTTTTTCACTGATCCTTCACTTTACCAAGCCTTATGTCCTTCTACAAGGACTGTTTCATCCTGGTGATATTTCCAAAGTATGAGAGATTAAGTCTCATCATTCTGACTTGTAGAAACAAAAGGGGAAAATAAAATCAAGAAAAGAGAGAATAAACTTCAAGCAGTCTCAGTGGAAGTCTCAGACAGCCTAATGAGGAAATTTGAAATTAAGAAGACTTTTTAAAGCTACCTTGTGTATGAGTATGATTTGATTTTTACACTCATATGTTGATCATTCCTTGAATACTGGTCACCTCAAGGAGGTATAACCTTAGGCAATGACCTCTTTTAAATTGAGACAATTGCCAGGGAAGACTAAAAGTATAGGATTGATTGCTGACATCTTTTTCAATAGCTAGAGTATGAAGTTCTTAATTTTTAAAGAAGGGCTTTAGTTATGCATCAACAAACGCATTAAACCATCTTTGTCTGAAAACAAAAACTCATTGTTTTAAGTTGCTGTCAAGTCCATTCAGATTCATCACAATCCCATATATAGTGTTGTTGTTGTTGTTATGTGCCGTGCGTGGAGTCGGTTCAGACTCATAGCGACCCTGTACAGGGTTTCCGAGGCTGTAAATCTTTACGGGAGCAAACCGCCTCATCTTTCTCCCGCGGAAACGCTGGTAGTTCTGAACTGCTGACCTTGCGGCTCGCAGCCAGATTCGTAACCACTACGCTAATATATGCAAAATAGAATTTCTCCATAAGATTTTCAGTTGTCTGACCTTTTCATAGCACAATAACCAGTCTGGCTTTCAAAGCACATCTAAGTATGTCGGAATCACCAGCCATAAAATTAATAATGGTGTCCATAAGCATTTTTTAAAATTGTGAATTATGTGGGTTTGCATGGGAAAACATCAGTCTTACATTCATCCTATTGCATTTTGTTTCATTGCAATGATTACAATCCCTTCCATGCATCATTAAACAACCAAAGGGTACAACCCACAGGCCTGCCCCCTAGTCATCAGCACACAGCCCCACTCCCTCCCTGAGTCCACTGTCCCTAACCTCTCCATCTGTCCAAGTCATCATCTCTGCCTCCATTTCAGGTGTCATTGCTTCTCTGGGTAGGGTCCTGCACTCTGCTCTTTTCACTGAATAGTCACAGGGACTGCCACTCCTGGACTTCAAAATCAATCACTCCTTTCCTTTTCTTACAAAACATCTGCCTTTATATTTCGGACCCTCACTGTCATTCCTGATAGCAATTATTCACTATTGTACCACAAGAATCTTACCCCATCTCCTTCCATTAGCCCCATTCCAACAGATTGGAAACTATTCAGTGGAGATACCACCTTCCCACGTCCAGTCTGGGACTAGGCTCCTGCTTGAAAGCTTGTAAGCCAGTCACTACTTGCCTTTGTAGCCCCCCTCCCCCATTTTGGGTAGTCAATGTCTAAGTTGCCCATCCCTGTCAACCCTGTGTACCAAGAGGGTGGGAATGATCCCCGCTGTAAAGACTTGTTACCTTTTTTTAGCTACTACATTCCATAAATATAGGTAAAGTTCATCAAATTATACCGGGTTACTCTTTTCATTCCTATTCTTTCTTATTCTATTCGTGTTCTGATCATTCAACCATTAAAGCCAGGCCAAGTGGGTACTATCACAAAGTATGGTTATTCTTGTACATCTCCTCTCACTTAATATAAGCTGGATGCTTCACTCTCCCCTCTAGTCCTCTGTGACCATGTCACTGCCTCTGGGCCCAAAAGTCCCCTGGTATTGCCATACTGATGGCCAACCATGTCTCCACCCAGGTTCACAAGAGTCTATTAAATGTGGTCAGACTTAGCTCTCAACTTCATTGCTATGTTTCCCCCTCTTCCCCTTATCAGTGACCAACCAGACTACATGCATGCTCGTGTATTCTCCTTAAGTCTTAGTCTTGGAAGGGGTTGTTCTCTGAGCAGATTCAACCACTTGCCTTGATGGCTCCTGGGTGAACAGCTTGTTTATTCTTATAATAGTCAATCAACTGCAATTATTGTTTTTGATTTTTCTTGCTGGTCTTTCTTTCACAAAGTATCTTCTGCTCTTCTAGCCGCTCCAGGCTGGTCTACTTGTGTTTTCAAGTGGACATTTTCCACCTCAGATGATTCTGGATGAGGTTCAGGATTCCACCTATGGTCTTATGCAATGCAAAAGCTCCACAGGAAGCCTCTTTCACTGGGCAACTTCTAACTCCCTTAAAGGTATTCCAATCAGTTATAGGCTGAAGATAGACTTACAAGCTTTCTCTTGTGAAGTTTCTGGCTATTACTTTCTCTCCACTCAAATGTCTATTTTACAATGGAAAGCACTGTAAACCAGGATTCAAAAGACAGTCACGCATCTTAACATTTCCCTCCTCTTTTGTCCATTCAAACCATGCCTCAATCCCTTTATCCCAGAGTCCTGTTCCAAGGTTGTGTATACAACATCATTTACCTTTGTCACACTTAGCCTGTGCAAACGTGCCTAACTATTCTCCCTTCTGCTTTGTTCTTCCATTCCCCTCCTTCTTCTTGTGTATTACCACCCCTGTCCCCCAGCACCAACGATATCCTGTGTCTATTCCATACTGTTGTTGTTGTTAGATGCCATTGAGTCGTTACCGACCCATAACAACCTTGTGCACAGCAGAACAAAACACTGTCCACTCCTGGGCCAACATCACTATTGTTGCCACGCTTGAGCCCATCAATGCTGCCACTTAGCCAATCCATCTTGTTGGGGGTCTTTCTCTTTTTCTCTGACCATCCACCTCACCAAATATGATATTCTTCTCCAGCACTGCTCCCTCCTGACAATATG
>NW_006408726.1:106062-107481 GCF_000296735.1 Chrysochloris asiatica
TCATGTCCTGTGCCCATTTTTTAATTGGGTTATTTGTCTTTTTCTTGTAGCGGTGTTGTAGTTTCCTATATATTTTAGAAATTATTCCCTTGTCCAATGTGTCGTTGCAAAAGATTTTTTTCCATTCTGTGGGTTCCCTTTACACTTTTTTTGTGAAGTATTTTAATGCATAAGTTTTTTTATTTTAAGTATGTTCTAATCATCTATTTTGTCTACTTTTGTTTGTGTAGTTTTCAAAAGATTTGGTAGTCTGTGTATGCCTTGAATTAGAGCCCTCATGTTTGTCCCTATTTTTTTCAGTGATAACCTTCATAATTTTAGAGTTCACATACAGGTCTTTATTCCATGCTGAGTTGGTTTTTGTGCAGGATATGAGGTAAAAGCATTGCTTCATTCTTTTTTGCATATCACTTTCCATTTCAACCAGCACCATCTGTTAAAGAGACTATCTCCTCCCAATGAAATAGACCTAAGCACTTTGTCAATAATCAGTTGGCTGTATTTGGATGTGTTAATTTCTGGATTTTCAATTCTGTTCCATTGATCAATTTATCTTTCATAGTACCAGTACCAGGCTGTTTTGACCACTGTAGCTTTGTAGTAGATTTTTTAAATCAGGGAGTGAGAGACTTTCAACCTTGTTCTTCTTCTTAAGCAGTGGTTTGCTTATCCTGGGTCTCTTTCCTTTCCATATAAAGTTTGTCATTGTTTTTTCTTTCTCTTTGAAGAATGTCAATGGAATCTAGATTGGGATCGCATTATATGTGTAAATTGCTTTGGGCAGTATTGACATTTCACAATGTTGAGTCTTCCTATCCAGGAACATGGTATATTCCTTCATTTTTGTAAGTCTCTTTTGGCTTCTTATAGTAGTGTTTTGTAGTTTTCTTTATATAGGCCCTTTGTATCATCTGATTACATTTATTCCTAAATAATCCATCCTTTGTGTGGCTATTGTAAATGGTATTGCTTTCCTAATGTTCTTTTCAGCTGTAATTATTTAGTAAATAGAGGAATCCAACTGATTTTGGTATGTTGATTTTATATCCTGTCATTTTGCTGAATCTTCCAATGATATCTAATAGCTTTTTTACTGAACCGTTGGGATTTTCAATGTATAGTATCATACTGTCAGTAAATAGACAGAGTTTTATTTCCTCTTTGCCTATTTGGATGCCTTTAATTTCCATATCTTGACTATAGCTCTGGCTAAAACTTCCAAAACAATATTGAATATGAGTGGTGACAAAGGGAATCATCTTCTGGTTCCTATTCACAGGGGGAGTGCTTTCATTTTCTCTCCTTTGAGAGTAATGTACGATGTTGGTTTTCTATATATGCTCTTGATTATGATGAAAAATTTCCCTTAAATTCCTATTTTGTTCAGTGTTTTTATCAGGCATGGATATAGGATTGTGT
>NW_006408726.1:109207-110524 GCF_000296735.1 Chrysochloris asiatica
ACAGAGTCACTGTACCAAGAAGAAATGGTCAATGTTCAACCATATCAAGAGGTAGTAAATTGTAATTAAGGAACAAATTCAAGATGCAATGAAGTGGTAAAGAACATGACTCAGGTAATTAATGGCATACAAATTGAAATATTTCTACAAACTTATGTAACACTGTAGGCATTAACTCCTCTATGCTAAGAAATTTGGAAGAAAGCTACCTGGCCAACTATTTGGAGGATATCCATATTTCTGATTATCCCAGAGAACAGTTAACCAACAGAATGTGAAAATCATAGGACAATATCATTAATATCATGGTAGTTATGTTATGTGTCGTGGGGTCAGTTCTGACCCATGGCGACCCTGTATAGAGTTTCCAAAATTTTAAATCCTTATGGGAACAGAAACACTCATCTTTCTCCCATGGAACAGCTGGTAGTTTTGAAATGCTGACCTTGAGGTTGGCAGCCCAACTCATAACCACTACGCTAGCAGAGATCCATTAATGTCATATGAAAGTAAAATTTTAGAAAATAAATTCAACAACAACTGCAGCAGTACATTGACAGGGAGTTTCCAGATGATCAAACTTGATTCAGACAGGACAAGGTATGAGGGATATCATTGCTGATGTCAGATAGATCTAGCTGAAAGCAGAGAATGTTAGAAAGATGTTTTCCTGTGTTTTATTGAGTTCATAAATGCTTATACGGTGTGGATTTTGACAAGGTATGGACACCATTGCAGAAATAACTGCTAATTGTTCTCATGAGGACCCTATACATAGACTAAGGAGCAATCATTTGAACAGATTAACACTAAATGGTTTCAACCAGAAAAGGTGTGTGCCAGGGTTGCATTCTTTACTCAGAAGTATTCAATCTGTATGCTAGCAAATAATCTGAGAAGCTGTATTTTATGAAGAAAAGTTGACATCAGGATTGGAGGAAAATTAATCAACAACCTATGATGTGCCATTGATATAACCATGCTTGCTGAAAGCAAAGAGGACTTAAAACACTGACTGATGCAGATCAAAAACCACAACATTCAATATAGGTTGCATCTCAATGTAAAAACAACAACAAAAAAGAAATCCTCACCACTAAACCAATAAATAACATCAGGATAAATGGAGAAAATATTGAAGTTATCAAAGACTTAATTTTTCCTAATATCCACTATCAAAGACTAATTAACAACCTGCAATATGCAGATGATACACCCTGGTTTGCTGAAAGTGAAGAGGACTTAAAACATTTACTGATGAAGATCAAAGAGCACAGCCTTCAGTATGGATTACATCTCAGTGTAAAGAAAACAAAA
>NW_006408726.1:112124-114040 GCF_000296735.1 Chrysochloris asiatica
AAAAAAAAAAAGAAAAAAGGCACAGATAAGAGAACCTATTTTCAGGAATCTACACTCTTGGTAAAACAGAAATGTGATTACTTTGTCTGTAAGCCTTATGTTCTTAGCACTAAGTGGGAATGAATGTGTTAGAGTAAGAGCAAAGGCTTTGAATAGGATGGTCTGAGTGTGGATCCTTCTCTATGTACATTTTTATTGTTATTAGATGGCCTTGAGTGGGCTCCAAGTCAGAGCAATCTTATGCATAACCGAATTAACTGTTAACTCATCATGCGCTCTTCATAACCAGTAATTTGTTTGAACCTATTTTTCTGGGTATTGTGTCAATCCATATTATTGAGAATTTCCCACTTTACCAAACATGATGTCCATTTCTGGTTTAACTTGATGACAGAACCAAAACAAGTGACCCAGTACCTCCTTGTCCTTGTTAATATGGAACATGTTGGTTGTATTTTTGCTAAGACTGATAGCTTCCTTCCTCTGGAAGTTCATGGTATATTAAATATTAAACTCTGTAATCTCTCAAAGGTTGTGTCCTTAACTATGCAATTGTGTGATACAAAAGTTTTTTTTTCCTTATACAGGTCTTAATAGAATTAAAGAGTTGCATACTATTATGTCAAGGAGACAAAGTCATGTCTGCTTCTTCATTGATCTTTCCAGGGTCCCAGAGCAAGGAAATCACCTCCATAAAGAGTCTTCTGATGTAAAGCCAGTCACTTCCCCATCAATGAGAAACAATCTTAATTGTTATTTGGAATCTATTTGGTCCTTCTTTTCTTTTCTTTTGTTTTAGCAAATAAATATTTTATGCTACAAGGAAAATTAAGAGAAGCAATTTCCAAAATTCTTTCTAAAGGTGTCAGGTATCAAACTACTCTTAGATCTCTTGGAATTAGCACCGGAAACATAGACCTGAACAAAATGGAGGGACTAAGACAGTCCACCTGGGAAGAGTGCAGTGTTCCAGAGTAAGAACAACCAAAGGTACCATGTTCTCTAGCAGTTTGTCACTATATAGCAACAGAGAGTGCCACAACACAATGATAGAAAGAGGAGCTGTTTTGGCAGATTTCCCAAACAACATTTTGTTATTTTGCACTTTTTGCTCCAGATGGTCTATGGGGAGGAGACGGTGAAGGCAAACATTAATTTGCCTGGCTGAGTTTCTCACTCTCTTTTGAGCTTCAGCTTTATGAGGTAAGCCTTTGTTGTTGTTATGTGCTGTGGATTTGGTTCCTGTACAGGGTTTCCGAGACTGTAAATCTTTATGGGAGCAGAAAGCCTCATCTTTCTCCCATGGAACAGCTGGTAGTTTCAAACTGCTGTCCCTGAGGTTTGCAGCCCAATTCATAACCTCTACACTACCAGAGATCCTTGAGGTAAGTTTGTTGTTGTTAAGTGCCGTCGAGTTGGTTCCAACCCATAGCAACCCTGTACAGGGTTTCTGAGGGTGTAAATCTTTACAGACATCAAAATAAATATGAAGCTGGCAGCTGTCCCCAATCACAGTGACAAATGGGCATGTCAGTCCTCTGGGAAGGAAAAGGAAGCATGAAGAGATGCACTCAGGATTGACAACTGTCTTGCTCTTCATTACCCATCTATAGCCCAAGTGCCATCCTAGCCCAAACCACTAGTACCTCAATCCTGGACTAACACAACAGTTTCCCTTAGACCTTGTAACTCCCAGCTTTACGTTGTATTTTGTGACTGCAAGACATAAGTTAAAGGAAGCCATGTTTTCATACTCATTACTTAAATCCTTATATGGAAACCCATATCAACTGGGTGGTTAAAAGTGCTCAACTGACAACTGAAAGCTTTGAGGTTTGAGTTCAACTTGAGGAAAGACTTGATGTTCTTAAAAAAAGTCAGCCCTTTAAAACCCTTTGCATGTGGGACCCTACCCA
>NW_006408726.1:115602-116815 GCF_000296735.1 Chrysochloris asiatica
CAATTCATAACCACTACGCTACCAGAGCTCCTTATGTGTGTTCACTGTTGTTGTTGTTGTTGTTGTTAAGTGCCGTCGAGTCGGTTCCGACCCATAGCTACCCTGTACAGGGTTTCCGAGGTTGTAAATCTTTACGGGAGTAGTAAGCCTCATCTTTCTCCCTCGGAGTGGCTGGTAGTTTCGAACCGCTGACCTTAAGTTTCGCAGCCCTATTCGTAACCACTACACTAGGGGCCACTAATTTATGCAAGAATTAATGCTCGAAGATGCTGACAAAAAGGTTTGAAATTAAAATCTACATACAGGTACCTCAGAAGAAAGGCCTGGTGATTTACTTCTGAATATTAGCTTCTGAAAACTCCAAGAAGCATGTTTGTACAGTGACTAACATGGAGTCACAATGAGTCAGAATAGACTCGCTGGCAACTGGTACCGTCTAAACTATATGAGAGCATGAGCTTGGTCTATTTTGTTTATTGTGCCTGGCTTATAGTGTTTGCTAATTAAATAATGCTTAATGAGTGTACTATTTCTAAATCAGATCAACTCAGATCAAAGGGCAGTAGGAAGTACAGTTGATCAGGGGATGTAGTAAGTTTGAGTACGGCAGTCTTCTCAAGAAGCATGACTTCAACTGGGATTCCATCACTGAGCTTATAATTCTAAGAAAATGCATTAAAGCTGGCAATTTCAAACTGCTGACCTTGAGGTTAGCAGTACAAATAGTAATCACTACAGTACAAGAGCTCCTTTGATGCATAATGGATGGATGGATAGATGGTGGATGGCAGTGTGCTGTGGAATCAGTTCCAACTCTTAGTGACCCTGTATAGGATTTCTGAGGCTATAAATCTTTAAAGGAACAGAAAGCATCATTTTTCTCCCACAGAATGGCTCATAGTTTCCAACTGCATACCTTGAGGTTAGCAGTCATACTGATTATGGTATGATACCACAGCTGCTTAAGATACATAATTAGCACTACATAACAACAACAATAATGATAATAGTTGTTGCTAGGTGCATTCAACCCTATATAGAGCAGAAGGAAGTAGTTACTGATCTTGCACCATCCTCACAATTGTTCCTACACTTGAGCCCATTGCTGCTGAAACAGACATCCTTGGTTGGGAGTCTCTTCCTTTAATGCTCACCTTCCACTTTGCAAAGCATGATGTACTTCTCCAGGGACAGTTGTTTGTTGTTGTTAGGT
>NW_006408726.1:118630-124765 GCF_000296735.1 Chrysochloris asiatica
CTTAAATTATTACACAGTTTCAATCACAACATTCCTTTTACCCTGTGATTATACAACCTTAACAAAAGTATTTCTGTGATGTCCAAACTGA
The DNA here is from genome assembly GCF_000296735.1 of Chrysochloris asiatica. Lineage (NCBI taxonomy): Eukaryota > Metazoa > Chordata > Mammalia > Afrosoricida > Chrysochloridae > Chrysochloris > Chrysochloris asiatica. Next base: position 118,722 of record NW_006408726.1, read on the forward strand.
CCTTTCCATATCGTGTTCATTTTTCAACCATTGAACATTTTCCTTTTGACATCATCTCCTCTCCTACGTAAGTGATAAAGTGCTTCTTCTTATTCCCACTAAAAGATCAAGTTAAACCTTACACAAATCACTTCCACTTATAAGACCCCTGATTACATCTTCTTAGTAATATGTTGCTGTTGTTGTCAGGTGCCATCGAGTCAGAACCGACTCATAGTGACCCCATGCACAGCAGAATGAAACAATGTCCGATCCTGGGCCAACCTCACAATCTCTGCCACACTTGAGTCCATCAATGATGCCACCTGGCCAATCCATCATGTTCAGCTTCACTTTAGTTTGTTATCTGTGTTTGTGAGCTCATAAATGCAGTTACTTTGTACTTAGGTTTTTTTTCTGTGAATGGGAGTGGCACATACAATTCCCTTTGAATTCAATCCCCTGAAGCTGAAACAATTGTTGCTAGACCAGTTTTTTTTTTTTTTTCCTAATGTTTACAAGTCTCATAGTAAAAGCTGTGAATATGGCAATATTATATATTTTTACATGTGAATTCAGAGTTATCCTAGAGAGGGGATAGAGGCCAGCTTCTGAGATACATCTGCTTTGCATGATGTTTCTCCTTCTGCCAGGACTATGTCAAACAGCAGAAGCCAAGCCGCTTCCTGCAAAAATTCATTTGAATTCAAAAGTGACACCACTAATGCAAAAATGGTTGAAATCGTACATTCACAGAGATTCCAGAGGTTCCAGAAGATTCTGAAGAGGATGTGGAATGGTAGATATCATAGCTTATGTCAGATGTTTCTTGGCTGAAAGAAGAGAATGCCAGAAAGATGTTTAGTGGTGCCTTATTGACTACTCAAAGGCTTTTGATTGTGTGGATCATGACAAGCTATGAACAACATTGTTAATTATGAGCATGACTGAACATTTAATTGTGCTCATGGGGAACCTGTACATAGACCAAGAGGCAGTTGTTTGAACAGAACAAGGGAACAATGAAGGTTTAAAATTAGGAAAGATGTGTGCCAGGGTTGTATTTTTTCATCATATTTATTCATTCTATTTACTGAGCTAATAATCTGAGAACATGGTTTATATGAAGAATAATGTGGCATCAGGATTGGAGGAAGACATTTACAATCTGTGATATGTAGATGATGCAAGCAGGCTTGCTGAAAATGAAAAGAACTTCAATACTTACTAATGAAGATCGAAGACCACAGCCTTAAGTATGGGTTGCACCTCAATACAAAGAAAACCAAAATCCTCACTACTGGACCAATAAACAACATCCATTTAAATGGGGAAAAGATTGAAGTTTTTCAAAGACTTCAATTTGCTCAGATCAGCCATCAGCACTCATTAAAGCAGGAGTCAAGAAATCAAATGACGTATTACATTGTACAAATGTGCTACACAGGACCACTTTAAAGTGCTGTAAAGCAAAGATATTGGTTTTATGACTAAGGTGTGCCTGACCCAAGCCATGGTATTTTCAATAACCTCATATGCATGAGAAAGTTGGAAAATGAATAGGGGAGATCATAGAAATATTGATGCATTTGAGTTATGGTGCTGGTGGAGAATACTGAAAGTACCATAGACTACCAAAAGGAGTAACAGATCTGTGTTGGAAGAAGCACAGCCAGGGTAGGGTGCTCCTTGGAAACTAGGATGGCCAGAATTCATCTCTCATACTTCACAATTATTGTCAGGAGAAACCAGTCACTTGAGAAGGATGTCATTTTTGGTAAGGTGGAGGATCAGGGAAAAAGAGGAAGACCCCCAGCGAGATGGATTGGCACAGTGGCTGCAACAATGGGTTCAAATGTAGCAAAGATTGTGAGATTGGCCCAGGACCAGACAATGTTTCATTCTGTTGTATACAGGGTCACTATGATTCGATACTAACTCGATGACACCTATTACCATGTCCTCTTCTAAACCCAGTTTGAATTTCTGGCAATACCCTTTTAATATATTGTTATAAAAGTTTTTTTCTCAATTATATAAAGCAAAATGTTACCTGCTTATGCTATTAAAGTTATTGTTGAATGAGTTCTACATTCCATTGTGTCACCTCTAATTGGAATGTAAAAATAAATATTTTTTCCAATCACTTGACCTGGCAACTGTCTTCCAGATGTACTAGCATAGATAAGTGAGGGCTTCTACTGCTGCTTCAGTTTGTTGGAAGATTTCAATTTATACTTTGCCAATACCTGGAGCCTTCTCTTTGCCAATATCTTCAGTGTTGCTTGGACTTCTTCAATACTTTTTTTTGAGTATATGATTATAGCTACTTCTTGAATGCCTGAACCTCAACCATTTATTTTTGGTATAGTGACTCTGTGCATTCCTTACATCATCTTTGGATGAATTCTATATTATTGAATATTTCTTCTATTCTTGTAGTTGTTATTGTTAAGTTATGTTGAGTCAGTTCAGACTCACAGCAACCCTGTATAGGGTTTATGGGGTTCAGGCAATGTGTTTTAAGCTCCAAACTTTTGGTTAGCTCTCCACTCCTTATCCTACAGCACCATACCAGGACTGCATTTTGCCCATAGAATACATCAATGTTGCAAGCCAAGGCTTGAATTTTTAGTTCATTTCTTTCCGTTTGTGAAATGCTGAGCATTCTTCCCTTTCAGTTTTCAAAGTCAAGATCTTCACAAACTTCAATATAATACTTGGGTTTGTCTCTTTGAGCTGTCCTTTGAAATTTTAGGCTCAACTATTTCATTATATTATTTCTTCCATTTTCTTTTGCTTCTATACACATAAAAGTAAGCTTCAGAGTCTCTTCTGCCATCTAACTTGATCTTTTCTTTTTTTTCCTGTCTTTTAAATGGCCTTTTGCTTTCTTACTGTATGATGTCATTCCACAATTCTTTTGCTCTTTGGTCTTTAGTGCTTAATGCATCAAATTTGTTTTTAACATGATTTTTCAATTCGGGTGAAATACATTCAAGGTCATACTTTGACTCTTATAAACTTGTTTTCTTTTTTCTCAACATTAACTTGTACTTAAAATTGATGGACTGTTCCATAGTATGTCCCTGGCCTTGTTTTGGCTAATGATACTGAACTTTGCAACTGTGATTTCCCACAGATGTAGTCCATTTGATCCTATGTCTTCCACCTGGCGAGGTCCAGGTGTATCGTTGTCTTTTATGTTGTTGTTTTTTTTCTTCAAAAAAACAAAAACTATTTTCATTGTATAATCCATTAGTCTTACAGAATTCTATCATGTGATCTCTGGCTTTATTTCTATTAGCAGTGTCATATTTCCAGTTATAGATCCTTCCTCTTTGTTTCCAATATTTGCATTCCAATCACTGATACTCAATATTAAATTCAGATAATAAATGAACAAGGACATGTTAGCCATTCTGGTGTAATTGTTTTCTCTCATGGAATCCAGTGCAACTTTCTCAATAATTCTGTCTTTACACTGTTTCTTCACTAGTTGCAAATATACATTCCTAAGTACAGTAACATCTTTTCTGACTCTTAATGACCCTGTAGATAGGGTTTCTTAGGAGCAGCTGGTGGATGTGAATGGCTGACCTTGTGGTTTGCAGTCTAGTCTGATCCTACAGTGTCACACTAGTAACATACATGGGGGTTCCAAAAAGTTCATGAGAAATAATAATAATAATTGAAATTTAATGGGATATTTCCATGAATTTTGTGAAGTCCTCTCATATTCATAGCCAGTAATTAGTAAATCATTGATAAAAATAATTTATGGAACATTGATTAAGTGATTGGTGTTTGGGGAAATGACGGTCCATTAGAGAATAACTATACCAAACCTATTGCTGTAGAAATGAATCTGACTCATAGTCACCCTCCAGGACAGAGTAAAATTGCCTCGTAGGTTTTCAAAATAATATATTTTTTTTATGGAAATAGATTCACCTACTTCTGTAAAGTAGCTGATTGCTTCAAACTGCTCACCTTTTAGTTAGCAGTAGTGCCTAATCATTGCTCCATCTTATTACTTCCTCAGAGAATAAGGTGAACAAAATTTCTACATACACATACAGAAAATATGTATTATGGGAAGACCACAGTTGATGGGAAATGATGCTGATTTCTAAATAATTAGAAGTCAGCTATATGAAATCTGTGATAAGTGTACACAATGAAGAGAAAGAACTACAAATGCCCTAAGATAAGAACTAGCTTAGACCATTTAAGAGATAGAAAATATATCTAATCAGTTGGAATGGAAAAAACAAGGTAGAGGTAGTTCTTCAATGGCATGTCCATTAACCTAAACATGTATATTTTGAAATCACCCAGTAGTGCCACATTAAAAAAAAAAGAAAAAGAAAAAAGAAAGAAAAGAATTACTGAGCTGCTTTCACAAAGACTACATCAAAGAAAACCCATAAAGCAGTTCCATTCTGTGACACATGAAGTTGACATGAAACAGAATTGATTCAAAGGCAAAGTATTTGGTGATACTGTTGTTGCTTGGTAGGAGTGCACTTTGAGAGACAGACAAATACAGGATCATGCACAGCTTTCCTGTTCCTGGTAAAGATTTCAGGTTCTTCTCCAATTAGAACCCTTTCAATAGTTTTTCATAGGTGAAAAACTTGGTTAGATTCATAATGCCATGAAATCGCTGTTGCTGCTGAGGTAGAGAATAGCTTAGAGAATATAGAAAACAATGGTCGTCTTATTGCTATGCTTTAGATGAGAATTTTCTGAGGTTTTCCCAAAAAGTTCTATACTAAATTTGACAAATAAATGCCTTCAAATTTTTTCTACCAAATTACATTGTAATCATTTATATTTATTACTGCACTTAGTAGGTATTATTGTTTCCTTAGTAAATAAAGCAATGTCTTCAACAAGCACACAACTTTGTACTTAGAAACATGTTAATGTTTTCTTAGTAAATCAAGTAATGGCTGGAAAAGAAAGTGAAAATTAGCATAGCACCTGCCCTGTCTTCATATCAAAATATTCAACAGACAGAAGAAAAAAAGCCACACAGTAACTATTAACTACTTCTATTTTTATCATTGTGAAAAATATATGCACATCAAACATAAATGTGCTTGTCAGCAAATCTATCACATTTTCAACTTTTTCACAGAGCAGCTGATGTTTAAAGCAGTTGGTCGTGTGCCACAAAAACTCTTAAATGACTGACTTTTGGCAAAGGCTGGGAAAATAATCATATGAAGCCTGCTGTCTTCCAAAGTTCAAGTCTGCCTCATGCCAGCTTGGAAAAAAAATTCAATATATAGGAGAGATATGATCTTTTCTAGGAAGTCTAAATTTAGGTTGAAAATATCCTAGAGTGAAGATATAGAAATGCACATTCTTACTCATTATATTTTCCACAAAAGGCTGCCTCCTTTTGTGTTCCTTACTGCATGGTGGATCAGAGAAAAGTTAAGGATCAAAGTCCTGAATGTGATTTATTATTCATGTAACCTTGACATAATTGGCCTCTCTCCGCTTCAAGTTCCCAAAATATGAATTTTAAAAATTATTAACAAACATAATAATAGCTTTTAGGAATTGTAATAAAAACACATATTGTAAATTCTACTCTGTATATTTATGGTCCAACAGTCATTTATCGGTTTATTGTGTATTGTGTAGATGTGTGTATATATATTGTTTGGATGCTGGTCACTATGACATTTAAATTTTAAATTCGAGCAGGTTCTCCCATGGTGGACAGTATTCAGCTTGTTTTCCAAACTAAGACAAACTAGGAATTTCAGAGAGTTTTACAACTACTGAATATCTACCCACTAAAAACCTTATGAATAGATGTTGGGGACCAGCCCCAACAAATTATTAGGAGGCTCTTGAAGGAGGATGTGGAGTTGGCTGAATGAAAAAAAAAAAAAAAATACAGAGTCAATGGGTCATTTTGAGTCTCAGGCAGATGATGGTGATGATGACTCTCTCTCTGACTGCCTTTTTATTTCAAAATTGTTGCTTCTTATAGCCCATTTAGAATATACTATGATCTCATGATGTCAGCTTGAGGACTAGGG
>NW_006408726.1:125859-127281 GCF_000296735.1 Chrysochloris asiatica
AACTACATAAGATTGAATATGGTGAGGAAATTAATGTTAATGTGAAAGGCAACTATTATAACGTGATGTTTGTTTAAAGTATCTAATGATTATGCAAGATTTTCTAAAACTTCTTATAAGGAAATCAGAAATAAACGATTTTTCCAAGGAAAAACTAGAGACCATGGGGCCCCTGCATGAATCATTCCTTGTGGCTTTGCCAATCAAGGGGACATTCATTGTCGCTTTGCTAAACAATGAAGTTTTCATGCATAAAGCTTCACACTGTTCTGTTCCTTGGCAGGATGGCATCCACCAAATAGAAGCAGAATATTTTCTGATATAGTGTAGGGAGATGAGCTACTCAGATTGGAAAGGATTCAAGGTATGACTAGGGAAGGGCTGCCTCCTCAAATTACAATTGAAATTAATAACTTGAAGGAGCAAAACTTTCAGGACCTTCATTTGCTACTGTTGCACAACTCAAAAGGGAAAGAAACAGCTGTAAACATTCTTTCATAATCAGAACCCGGAATGTATGAAGTATGGATGCATCTAGGACAATTTGAAACTGTCAAAAATTAAATGCAATGCATAGAAAACTATATCCTAAGTATTAGTGAGCTTAAATAAACTGGTATTGGCCATTTAGAACTAGATAATGATATGGTTTAGTGTTCCACAAACAACAAATTAAAGAGAAATAGCATTAATTTCATTGTCAAAAACAACATTTCAAGATCATTGCTGTCTGTGATATGATAATTTCCATACACCTACCAAAAAGACATTAGGCAAATCTTCTGCACAAGATCTTTTTAAACTATTTAAGAGCAAAGATTGAGGACTAAGATGCATCTGACTCAAACCATGAAATTTTCAATAACCTCACATGCATGGGAAAGCTGGACAGTAAATAAGGAAGACCATAGAAGAACTGCTGCTTTAGAGTTATAGTGTTGGAGGAGAATATTGAAAGTGCCATGGGCTGCCAAAATAACCAATAGATCCATTTTGGAAGAAGTGCAACCAGAGTTATCCTTGGAGGCAAAGATAGCCAAACTTTGTTTCTCGTACTTTGGACATATTGTCAGGAGGGAACAGTCGCTATGAGTCAGTATCAACTCAATGGCACCTAACAACAACAACAACTAGGAAAACAAGTATTATTCAAATGTATGTACCAATCACTAAACTAGTGATGGTGAATTTGAAAAATTTTACCAAATTCTTCCATCTAAATTTAATTAAACATGTTATCAAGATGCATTGACCCAAAGACTCAGTAAAAAAGCTACTAGACCTCATTGGAAGATTTAGCAAAGTGGCAGGGTATAAGATTAACATACAAAAATCAGTGGGATTCCTCTATACCAAAAATGACAGCGTTGAAAAGGACATTAGAAAAGCAATCCCATTTACAATAGCCACCCAAAGGATGAA
>NW_006408726.1:129200-130334 GCF_000296735.1 Chrysochloris asiatica
GGAGTTCTAATCTGTGTTACAGGTCAAAAGCTCTCCAGTATAGATTCCAGCCTGACAAATTCGACCCTATACATTCTTTTTCAGTAACATGAAAGGTGATTATGTCTGTGGACCTCTGGCAGCACAGTGATTCATGAGGATTAGTACTGGACTGAGAACAACAAGTCTGGCAGTTCAAGTTCACCATTTACTCCAGAGGAGAAAGATGAGACTTTCTATACCCACAAAGATAATAAGCCTTGGAAACCCCATACAGTAACATTATGAGTCAGAAACAAATAGACAACACTGAACAAAAATAATACATGTGGATCTTACTAGAAAGAAAACACAGGAATCAAATTTACAACTGTGGCAATAGAGGGAAAAGAAGCTCAAAGTTATCAGCGCAAAGTCAAAGGATAACTTTAAAAAAACATCAATTGCTCTTATGCAAGTTCAGACTGAAGCTGAAGAAAATTAATACAAATTCAATAGGACAAAACATGATTGAATATATCTCACTGAATTTAGAGACCATTCCAATAACAGATTTGCTTCTAGGTACCTTTAAAATGGTTCTGACCCACAGCAAACCTATGCACAACAGAACTGAAAAATGTCCTTTCCTGAGCCATCCTCACAATTGTTTGGCTTGAGTCCAATGCTGTTGCCACTGTGCAGATTCATTTTTTTAGGTGTTTTCCTCTTTTACGTTTACCCTCCATTTTCCCAATCATGATGTCTTGTTGAGGTTCTTGTCCCTCCTGATAATATGTCTAAACTAGGAGAGATGAAGTCTTGCAGTCTTGGCAAGCATTCTGGATGCATTTCTTCCAACAGAGATTTGTTCATACTTCTGGCAATCGATGGTAATTTTAATATTCTTCTCCAACCATAACTAAAATGCATCAATTACTCTATGGTTCTCCTTAAAAGCTGTCAAATTTGCATATGCATATGAGGCTACTGAATATGCTATGTCTTGGGTCACCTGAAATTGAGTTCTCAAACTGGTATCTTTTCTCATGAAGGCATTAAAGAGGTCTTGTGCCACAGATATTCATAATGCAATATGTTTTTTCTTTCTTCATTTCTGCTTTCATGAATGTTAATAGTGGACAGTGAATAAGGAAGACTATAGAAGAATTGATG
>NW_006408726.1:147504-148048 GCF_000296735.1 Chrysochloris asiatica
CTCATAACAACCCTGTACAGGGTTTTTGATGCTATAAATCTGTACAGGAGCAGAAAGCCTCATCTTTCACCTATGGAAAGGATATTAGTTTTGAACTGCTGAACTTGAAGTTAGCAGCTTGACTCATTACCACAGTGCTACCAGAGTTCTTATTATATATGTACACTTAGTGTGGAGCTGTGGGCTAATGTGCTGGACCACAATATCACTTTGAACCACAAGATCAGTGGATCAAGCTCAACAGCCACATCTCAGAAACACTATACGGGGTCACAAGGAGTTGGAACTAAATCGATGGCCTTTAACAATAGCAGCCATGTAAGAGTCATGGTACCAAAGTGTATTACAAGCTGGGCGGCTAATCACAAGGTCAGCAGCTCAAATATACCAAGTGATTGTTTGGAAAAATATAAAACTTTTCTATTTCTGTAAAGATTTATTGTCTTAGAAACTTTATACGGGGTTGCTATCAGTCACAACAGCACACAAACACAAGCCACCATATAGTATATATTGTTGTTGTTGTTAAGTGCGATTGACTCAT
>NW_006408726.1:151188-152184 GCF_000296735.1 Chrysochloris asiatica
TGGATATGTTCTTTTTGATGATGAATGCAACACCATTCCTTTTCAATTTGTCATTCCCTGCATAGTAAACCATGTGGTTGTCAGATTCAAAATAGCCAATACCAGTACATTTCAGCTCACGAATGCCTAAGATATCGATGTTGCTGCATTATCTCTCATTTTTGACAACTTCGAACTTTTCCAGATTCATACTTCGTACATTCCATATTCTGATTTTCGATGGAAACTCTATATAAGCTTTCTGAGGAGTGTCTAGTGAGCTTGAACTGTCGATATTTCCGTCAAACGACTTTACAGTCCAGCACATTAACCCACAGTGCCACAACATGATGTGACATCATATATACGCTATATAACATTCATATTTGTATGTCTCATATGTTGTTGCTGTTGTTAATTGCCTTTGAGTTGGCTCTAACTAAAGTGATCCTGTATAGTGTTTTGTAGTAACTACTAATGGGTTTGAAATTCTGATATTGCAGTTCAAACTGACATTACACTTGAATGCTTATCTTACAATGACACAAAATACATACATATGGATAAATATGCAACTTTAATTCTCACACATTTATTTTATTCATTCCTTCTACTATAATTCAAGTTGATTTCCCTTTTTCATTCTTTGTAAAATCTTTTGTAATTGCATCATATATGATATTTCTTATTTGTTGTTATTGTTAGGTGCCATCGAGTCAGAACAGACCCATGGCAACATATGCACAACAGAACAAAACAATGTCTGATCCTGGGCCAACCTCAATACTGTTGCCACAATTGAGTCCATCAATGCTGTCACCTGGCTAAACCATCTTGTTGGGGGTCTTCCTCTTTTAATCTGACCCTCCAATTTACTAAACATGATATCCTTCTCTTGCAACTGTTCACTCCTGACAATATGGCCAAAGTATGAGAGATGAAGTTTGGCCATTTTGGCCTCTAAGGAGCATTCTGGCTGCACTTTTTCCAAAACAGATCTATTGGTTATTTTGGCAA
>NW_006408726.1:154221-162509 GCF_000296735.1 Chrysochloris asiatica
TGGAAAATGAGCCCCTCAGGTTGGAAGGCACTCAAAATGAGACTGGGGAAGAGATACCTCCTCAAAGTACAGTTGACCATGATGACGTGAATGGAGTTGAGCTCGTGGAAGAAAAGCCCACAGAACCTTTATTTGCTGATGGGGCACAACTCAAAATTAAGAGAAATAGCTGTAAACATCCATTGAAAATCAGAACATAGAATGTACGAAATATGAATCTGGGATAATTGGAAGTTGTCAAAAATGAAATAGAACACATCAACATCAATATCTTAGGCATTAGTGAGCTGAAATTGACTGGTATTGGCATTTTTGAATCTGACAACCACATAGCTTACTATGCAGGGAATGACAAATTAAAAAGAAATGGTGCTGCATTCATGATCAAAAAGAACATATCCAGATCAGTCATGAGGTATAATGCTGTAAGGATAATATCCATGTGCTTACAGGGAATCCCAGTTAATACCACCATTATTAAAATTTATGCACCAACCACTAAAGCCAGTGAGGATGAAATAGAAGAATTCTTCCAAATTCTTCAATCTGAAATCGATCAAACATGCAATCAGGATGTATTGCTCATTATTGGTGATTGGAATGCAAAGGTTGAGAGCAAAGAGGAAGGACCAGAATTTGGAAAAATGGCTTCGGTGATAGAAATGATGCTGGAGAACGCATGATAGAATTCTGCAAAACCAATGATTTGTTTATTTCAAATTTCTTATTTAATTACCTTCTTTTTCTATAACCAGAAAATATCTTTATAAAATTTCCAAACTAATTATAACACTTCCTTGCTTCCATTCTTAAAGATGTCTGTTATATCTTTAGAATAAAGTAAAACTGCCTTATAAATTTACAGACCCTGTGGATGACACTGCTGGTTGCTTGCACAACATCCCACACCACCCTATCCTTGCTAATAGCATCCCTATCTTGGCAATGTGCCCAGGTCCAGGGTACTAATCTCTATTAGCCTAAATTAGTCATGGCTAATGGATTAGAATAAGACAACTGAAGAGGAATTGATGCATTTGAATTATGCTGTTGGCAAAGAATATTAAATATACCATGAATTGATGGAACAAGTAAGTATCTCTTGGAAGATGTACAACCAGAATGATTTTTGGAACACAAAATGGTGAGACTTCTTTTCACATACATTTGACAGACTAATAGGAGGGAGCATTGCCTAAAGACTTGTTAAAGTACAAGGTCAACAAAAAAGGAGTCACTGAAAGAGATGAATTGTCAGAACATCTGCAACAATAAGCTAAAACATGGCAATGACTGTGAGGCTATGCAGTATCAGGCAGCATTTCATTCTGCTGTACAGTGTCACTGTGAGTGGTGATCGACTTGGGAGCACTTAAAAACAGTGGATCCCTATTAATCTGTGAGTTTCCTAGAGTGGAGTATGTAAAACTTGTAACCTCCAATGAAGCAAAATAGGATAACCAGATAAAAGACAGTGCCCAATCACATCCAAATTACAGACAAATAACAATCTTTAACTAAAAATATGTCCTAAATATTACATTAAAATGTATTTATTTATATACAAATTTGGCCCAACATCTTGTTATTTTTCCTAAATTTGGCCAGCATAAACTAAATGAGTAATATACTTTGGGATCTTGAAAACATTTTATCTCAGGACAGCTTGAAGAGAGGGCATTTTGCTTCTACTTTCTCCTTCCAAAGAGGACTCAGTTTGCTGCATTTCTCTATTGATGTGTGTATCTACAGCAGCTATCTTCTAACAATGTAGGAAAAGTCAAAAGAATGTAAGAAATTCAAATCTAATACCCTGATATCTTAGAAGTATTGAATTAGTCCTGAAAACAATCAACTTTAAGATATTTTACTATAGACATTCTCATCAGCTGCTCTTCAAAAACCCTATACAGGGTCACTATGAGTCAGAACTAACTTAATGCCATCAAAAACAGCAACAACAACATACATTGTTGTTGTTGTTGTTAAGTGCCTTCAAGTAGATTCTGAATCATAGCATCCTGTATAAAGTTTCTGAGGAGCAGCTGATATGTTTCAACGGCTGACTTGGTGGTTAGCAGTTCAGTGATATGAGCCACCACTAGTCTGTCACCTTGCTGTAATGTGGTAGCTTACATATTGTGGAGACGCTGGAAGCTACGCAACTAGTCAAAGACTTAATTTTGCTTGGATCAACAATCAATGTTTATGGAAGCAGTAATCAAGAAATCCAAAAATATATTGTATAAGGTAAATCTGCTGCAGAAGAACTCTTTAGAGTATTAAAGTGCAAAGATGTCAGTTTAAGGACTAAGGTGGGCTTGATATAAACCATAGTATTTTTAATTGCCTCATGTACATGTGAAAGTTGGGAAATAAATAAAGAAAATCACAGAATAGATACACATGAATTATGCTGTTGTCAAAGAATTGTAAAAACACTTTGGGCATATTATCAGGTAGGGCCAATCCCTGGAGATGGCCATCATACTTGAAAAAGTGGAAACCACACAAGATGAATTGACACAGTGTCGTCATCAATGGTCTCAGTCATAATCATGGGAAGATGATGCAGTGCCTAGCAATATTTTGTTCTCTTGTTCATAAGGTTACAGTGAGTCAGAAAGAACTCCATTGAACTTAACAACAACAAAGAAAACTCAAACAATTATATACAAGTATATCAAGTGCATGATGTTGATGGAGAAGGAGAAGTCAGAAGACAGATTAGATATTTGATCTATAGGTTCAGTTAACTTGGTTTCAAATGTTGCTGTTGTTGTTCAGTGCCATTGAATCTTCTAAGGAACTTGCTGGCCATACTTCTTCTGATACAGATTTGCTTATTCTTCTGGCAGTCTGTGGCACTTTCATTATTCTTCTCTAACACCATAACTCAAATGCATCAATTATTTTATAGTTTTCCTTACTCATTGTCCAACTTTCACATACATATGAGCCGACCAATAATACTATGGCTTGGGTCAGGCACACCATAGTCCTCAAACTTCTTTCTTTGCTCTTTAACACTTTAAAGAGATCCTATGCAACAGATTTTCTTAATTCATTACTTTTTTTTTTTTTTTTGGACTGCTACTTCCATGAGTGTTTTTGACAATTTCATTCTCCATTTGTCATGATGCTGTTTATTGGTCCACTTGTGAGGACTTTTGTTTTCTTTACATTGAGATGCAATCTGTACTGTAGATTGTAATCTTTGACCTTCAATGTAGTATATACAAATGATATTTTTTGAGAAGTATAAGAAAAGTTTATTGGGGCTATTTTTTGTTTTGATTTCTACATAGTATTTTGTTATGGCATTAATAAGAAACTGAGACTCTGAATGTGGGTTTTAATGAAGAAGAAAATATCAAGTTTTACTAAAGTTTCCTGGTTTAAACATAAAGTTTGCTAGAAGTCCTATTTATTTAAGTAGAGAACGCTTTTGAATGAGTAGATTGGCTAAAGTGCTTAAGGGAAATCATGACATGAATTCTATTAATTAGAATACAGCTGTGCTATTCCTTGGGAAATTTTTCAGCATGAATAGATGGACTTTGAATTTATAATAGAAGTTAAATATGGAGACATACATGTTAGAAATATTGGAAAATATGGCCTTGGTGATAGAAATGATGCCGAAGATTGTATGAAATAATTTTGCAAGACCAATGACGTCTTTATTGAAAATATGTATTTTAAACAATATTAAATATTATACACAAAGCCCTCACCAGAAATGGACAGAAATTTGGCACAAATCAAATAGACTTCTTCTTTGAAAAGAGATGGCGGGAAAGCATCAACTGTAAATTCATGCTGAAGCTGAAGAAAATTAAAACAAGTCCATGATAGCCAAAATACAACATTGAATACATTCCATGTGAATTTATAGATCATCTGAAAAACACGTTTGATAAATTAGACATTAAACACCAAAGACCAGAAGAGTTGTGCAATGACAAAAAAAAACAAAAACAAAAACAAAAAACAACAACATAAAGAAAGAAAGCAAAATGTCATAGAGAAATCAAGAGAGAAGGAAAAGGCCAAAATGAACGTAAGAGCAGTCTCTGAAACTTGGTCTTCAGATTAGAGATGCTAAAGAAAATGGAAGAATTGCAGAGGTACAAGAGCTAATCAGAAATTTTCATAGGTCAGCTCAAGAAGACAAATTCAAATATTAGAGCAAAATGTACAAAGACCTTAAGTTAGAAAACCAAAAGAAAAGAATACCCTCAGTATTTCTCAAGCTTAAGAACCTGAAGAAAAAATTCAATCCTCAACTAGAAGTATTGAAGGATTCTCTGGAGAAATTATTGAATAATGCAGAAAGCATCAAAAGAAGATGGAAGAAATACACAGAGACACTGTACTAAAGATAAATGTTCTATATTCAAGCATTTCAAGGGGTAGCATATGATCAAAAGCCAATGAACGTGAAGGAAGAAGTCCAAGGAACATTGACGGCATTGGCAAAGAATAATACACTGGGAATTGATGGAATGCAAATTGAAATCTTGTAACAAACTGGTGAAGCACTGGAGGCACTAACTAATCTATGCCAAGAAATTTGGAAGACAACTGCCTGACCAACTGATTTGAAGTGATCTGTATTTGTGCCCATTCCAAAGATAGGTGACCCAATGGATTTTGAAAATAATCTGACAATATCATTGATATCCTAAGAATAAAATTTTACTAATGGTAATTGCAAAACACCTGCAACCATACATTGATAGAGAACTCCCAGGGGTTCAAGCCACATTCAGAAGAGGACATGGAACAAGGGAGAAAACACTGCAATTGTCAAATACTTCCTTTAGCTTGGATCAACCATCAACACCAATGGAAGCAGAAGCCAACAAATCAAACAACGTATTGCATTAGGCAAATCTGCTTCACAGGACCTATTTAAAGCTTTGGAGAGCAAATATATGTACATATGGGCTGCTAACCTCAAGTCAGCAGTACGAAACTACCAGCGGTTCCATGGGAGAAAGATGAGGCAATCTGCTCCCGTAAAGATTTACAGCTTCAGAAACCTGTGTAGGGTCACTATGAGTCAGAACCGACTCCACAGTACTTAACAACATATATAATTAATGGTTTTGATTTTTGTTCTACCTTTTTCCCACTTTGTCTAGGTTCACAAACTATGATCCCACTCAGCAATCAATAGTGATTGTCTAGACTCGTCTAGTTCTCCTTGTCTCAGGCTAGGGGAGGTGGTAGTGGAATTCATAAAATTCCAGAGTATTTTATCTTTTTCTATACTCTAGAATAGTTTTAGTTGAGTCTGAGTTAACTCTTAGCTCTTATTGAATATTTGGTGGAATTGCCAGTGAAATTGAATTGGCCTGAACTTTTCTTTTATGTTACAAATTTTGAATTGTTAATGACCTGATTAAATATATACTTTTTGTTATTGTCATTGTTCTTAAGTTCCATTGATTCTTTTGTTATACATGTGTTCAAATTTTCTACTTCATCTGATGTAAGTTTAGGAAGGTACTGTTTCTAGAAATTTGCCCATTTCTTCTAGGTTGTCAAATTGGTGGGACTACAGTTCTTCAGAATGTTCTGCTATTATCCTTTCTATTTCACTGGTTCCCATTTCCTTTCTTATTCATGTTATTTGCATCTTCTTTGCTTTTTTTACATTTCACAGTGGTTAGTCACTTTTTTTAATCCTTTCAAAGAACAAACTTTTAGTTTTGTTGATGCGGTTTTCCTGTTTCCTGTTTCATTTATTTCCATTCTAATCTTTATTTTTCTTCTGGAAACTGGAGGATTATTGTCCTTCTTATTCTAGTTATTGGAGATGTTGGATAAAGGTAAAGATTTTGTTTTTTTCTTTTTTGATGTGTGCATTTGTTGCTATAAATTGTCCTCTAAATACTGCTTTGGCTATGTCCCAAAAGATTTGGGATATAGTGTTTTCATTTTTATTTAATTCAAGAAGTTTTTTTGTTTTTTTCTTTCTTTCTAGTATTGAAAAATGGTTTAAAATGTTTTAAATGGCTTAAAACTATTCAGGGAATGCTGAATGATTTAAAATCTGAAAAGGTGTGTGCTAGGGTTGTATTCTTACATCATACTTATTCAATCATTATGCTGAGTGCATAATTCATGAAGCTGGATTATATGGAGAAAAATGTGGCAATAGGATTTGAGGAAGAATAATTAAAAAGATAGAGTTCTGGTGTGGCCTTGTGGGTTAATGTACTGGATTGCAAATTTGACTTGATCTACAAAGTCAGTAGGTGAAGCTCACTAGTCTTACCTCAGAAATCCTATACAGGGTAGCTGTGGGTCAAAACTGACTTGATGGCACTTAACAGCAACAAAAACAATTAACAACCTATGATATGCAGATGATACTGTCTTTCTTGCTAAAAGTTAAGATGAATTAAAATATTTACTGATAAAAATAAAAAAAACAGAGTCCTCGGTATTAGTTTCACCATAACAAAAATCATCACCACTGGACCAATAAACAGCAGCCTTGGAAACCATGTTCAGGGTCGCTATGGGTCAGAACCAACTTGACAGCACTTAACAACAGCCACAACATATAAATGAAGAGAAGAATGAAGTTTGCAAAGACTTAATTTTGCTCAGATCAACCATCAACACTCATGGAAGCAAGCAGTCAAAAAATGAAATGGTGTATTGCACTTGGTAAATCTGCTGTACAAGCCCTCTTTAAAGTGTTCAAGAACAAAGATGTCAGTTTGAGGAGTATGATGTTTGAGAACCACACCACGGTATTTTCAGTAACTCATATGCATGTGAAAGTTTTCTTTATGATGAAGAATATGACAGAATTCAGCTTCAAATTGTCAAATCACACATAGTAAATATTGTCAGATTCAAAATGGCCATTACCAGTCCATTTCAGCTCATTAATGCCTAGGTTTTTTAAGTTTATGCATTCCATTTCAATTTTGACAATTTCCAGTTTTCCTAGATTCACACTTTTTACACTGTTTCAATTATTAATGCATGTTTATAGCTGTTTCTCTTCATTTTGAGTTGTGTATCCATATTAAATGGAGAAAAGATTGAAGTTTGCAAAGACTTTATATTGCTCAGATCACCAACACTCATGGAAGCAGCAGTTAAAAAATGAAACAACGTATTATATTAGGCAAATTTGCTGTATAAGAACTCTTTAAAAGGTTGAAGAGCAAAGATCTCAATTTAAGGACTCAGGTGTGCTTGACTTAAGCCATGATAATTTTCAATAACCTCATATGCATGCAAAAGTTGGACATTGAATAAGGAAGACTGTACAAGAATTGATACATTTGAGTTATGGTGTTGGAGGAAAATATTAAGATTACCATGATACAAACAGATCTGTGTAGGAAAAATAAAGTACTCCTTGAATGCTAGGATGGTCAAACTTTGTCTCTCATACTTTGTCTCTTATATTATCAGGTGGGACCAGACATTAGAGAAGGATATCATGTTTGGTATAGTGGAGGGTGGGAGAAAATGAGGAAGACTCCCAATGAGATGGATTGGCACACTGATAGGAGCAGTGGGCTCAGGCGTAGCAACAACTGTGAAGTTGATCCAGAGCTGAGCAATGTTTTGTTCTGATGTATGTAAGGAGCTCTGGTAGTGTAGCGGTTATGAATTGGGCTTCTAACATCAAAGTCGCCAGTTCAAAATTACCAGCTGTTTCACAGGAGAAAGATGAGGCTTTCTGCTCTCATAAAGATTTGCAGCCTCGGAAACCCTATGCAGGGTCACTATGAGTCAGAACCGACTCCATGGTACTTAAGAACAACAACATAAATTAGTTGGTACTGACTCAATGGTACCCAACAACATGTGAATGTTGAACAACAAATAAGGAAGACTAGAAGAATTTATGCATTTGAGCTATGGTGCTTTGTTGTTGTTGTTGTTGTAAGGTGCCACCTAGTCAGAACCAACTCATAGCGACCCCATGCACAGCAGAATGAAACAATGTCCAATCTTGGGCCAACCTCACCACTGCTGCCACACTTGACACCATTAATGATGCCACCTGGTCGATCCATCTCATTGGGGCTCTTCCTCTTTTTCTCTGACCCTCCATCTTATCCAGCATGACATCCTTCTCCAGCGACTGTTCCCTCTGGACAATATGTCCAAAGTATGAGAGATGAAGCTTAGCCATCTTGGCTTCCAAGAAGCACTCTGGCTGCACCTCTTCCAGAACAGATCCATTGGTTCTTTTGGCAGGCCATGGCACTTTTAGTATTCTCCTCCAACACCACAACTCAAAG
>NW_006408726.1:163204-166956 GCF_000296735.1 Chrysochloris asiatica
AACATCTTTCTGATATTCTCTACTTTCAGCCAAGATCCACCGGACATCAGCAATGATATCTCCCATTCCATGGCCTCTTCTGAATCCAGATTGAACATCTGGAAGTTCTCTGTCAATTTATGATTGTAGCCATTTCTGTATTACCTTTAGGATAATATTACAATCATTGGCTTCCAAAAGAACAAACCAATCTGTGTTGAAAGAAGTAAAGTACACCCAGAATGCTCATTGAAAGCCAGGATGGCCAGACTTTGTCTCTCATTGTTCAGACATATTGTCAGAAGGGACAAGTCCCTGGATTAAGATATCAGTTTTGGTAAAGTGGAGGGTCAGGAAAAAGGAGGAAGACTCCCAACTAGATGAATTAGCAAAGTGGCAGCAGCAATGGGTTCAAATACAGCAATGATTTTGAGGTTGGTGGAGGACTAGGCAGTGTGTCTTTCTGTTGGAAATAGGGGCACTATGATTTGGTATTGAATCGATGACACCTAGCAACAAGAGAAATATTAAATATTTTTTATCATGATGTTATTGAATTTTCATGTGTTTGATTTTCTTTTCCTTGATCTTCTTACTGTGGTTTTCTAATTTTATAATACTGTGATATAAGAAGATACTTTGTAGTTTTTTAATGTTTTTAAATGTATGAAGGCTTACTTTATGGCCTAATATGGTCTTTTCAAAAGAACATTCATTGTGGGCTGGAAAAGAATATATATTATGCTATTGATGTATAGAGTGTTCAGTATATGTCTGTGAGGTCAGGGTTGATTGATGATGTTTATTAGTTTTGTGTGTGTGTCTTTGTAGCATTTCTTTCTAGTTGTTCTGTCCTTCATCAAAAATGTCCTACTATTATTGTGAACCCTTGTGTAGCACTGTAGGGTGATGACTGGACTGGTACCTGCAAGGTCAGTAGTTTTACCCACTAGATAGTCTCAGAAATCCTATACTGGATTGCTATGGGTCAGAACACATTTGATGGCACAAAACAACCACATGTAACTATTATTGTGGTGTCACCTTATTTATCACTTCCTTTATGTTAGTTACAGGAGTCTTGGTGTGACACTGTTGATTTATATACTGGACTGCAAAGTCCACTTGAACTGGGAGGCCAGTGGTTCAAGTTCACCAGCTGCTCCTCAAAAACCCTATACAGCATCGCTATGGGTCAGAACCTGATTCTACGGCACTTAACAACAACAACAACAAAAATGTTAGTTTGATTTAGATATTTTGAGACTCTTTCATTGGATGTATAGATATTTATTGTATTTATGTGTGTTAAATAGCTCTTTAATCACTGTATAACATTCTTATTCATCTCTTATGTTGGTTTTTATGTTAAAGCCCATTTTATCAGAAATTAATATTGCCAATCCTGTAATTTTTTATTATTGCTTTTTGACTTTTGTCCATCCTTTGATTTTGTCTTTGTGTATAAATTGTGCCTCATGTAGATACAGCTTTTTCTTAAAAAAGATTTTGCTGTGTATTGGGTGAGTGAAGGCTTACAGGGCAGATCATCAGTTTTACATTCAGCAAAACATTGTAAAGATTACAGTCCTCTCCATGCATCCTTGTTGTTGTTGTTGTTTAAGTGCCTTCGAGTCGGCACCGACTCATAGTGACTTTATGCAAGGCAGAACGAAACAATGTCCAGTCCTGGGCCAACCTCACTACTGTTGTCACACCTGAGTCCATTGATACTGCCACCTGGCCAATCCAGCTCGTTGTGGGTCTTCCTCTTTTTCTCTGACCCTCCATCTTACCAAACATACATCCTTAGCCATCAGTATTTATCTCTATGTCCTTGCTTTTTTAAAAATTTGCACATACCACATTGAAAATACATAGTCATTTAAATGTCTGAAGGGCTAGCCTCCTGCCTGCAAGCACACTGCTGTTTTCATTTTATGGGCTTAGTCCTCTACTTCTCTGTCTCTCAATGCCATTGCCTCTGCCACTATGTTTGTTGTCACTGCTGTTCTGGTTATGATCCTTTGCTCCTTTCATTTTCTTAACTCTTGAGGGTCCTCTGTTCCTGTAATGAAAGATTAACTGTTCACTGTTCCCTCCTTTTAGTTGCCCCACTTCTACATTTACAATTGGTGACAATCACCGTTAGACCTGATAACACTTACTCACAATTGAATCATACATTCCTATACCCTTAATCACCAGACTCATCTGGACAAGAAAACTATTCAGTAGGGTTTCTATCTTACTCCCTTGTTCTGTCACTAAGCACCCTCATGAAAGCTTGTAAGCCTGACACTTGGTGTCTGTATAGCCCCCCAATTCTGAGATAGCCAAAGTCTAAATTGTCCATTCTTATCAACCTAGTGCACTGATTGACATGCTTGATCCTTGATGTGAAGAATCCATCCCTATTTGGTTGGGCTTTTGGACAGCTTTATCCATAAGCAAAGGTCCAGCTGATCAAGTTGTAGCAATTTTACATTTGAATGTTTTATCACACTTCTTTATCTTTATCTGGTTGAATTCTGATCAGCAAGCCATCCAAGCTAGGTTAAATGGGTACTGTCTGCAAGTTTGAGAGTACTCATATCATACCCCCCTCTTCAGTCCAACTGGCTGTTTTATTCTTAACAATAGCTCCCAGTGGCTAGGTCAGTATCCTTGGACTCGAGACTTCACACCTCGTCCTGAACTTCAAACCAGCCAAACTATCCACTTTTTTCTCTCATCTCAAGGTCATTGAGCATCTATGGAATAAGGCAAATCTCAGTCCATATCTTCTTTGTTACATGTTCCCCCTTCCACTCACAAGTTGTCGAGGACAGTCACCAGTGAATATACAAGGCTGTTCATGTGTTCACTTTGAGTTTCAGTCTTAAACATTTGTTTACTATGATACACTGACTTTTCTTGTCTTTATGGCTCCAGGTCAAACAGCTTGATTGGTATTATCACAGTCAAACAGTCTACTTTTTTTTTTTTTTTCCTTCTCCCCACCATTGTTTTTTATTTTTCTTTCAAGGAGTATCTTCTGTGCCTCTAGCCATTCTGGGTTGATCTGCATGTCTTTACAATTCAGAATGTCCTACCCCTGATAGTTCTGGGTGTGGCTCAGAATTTCACCTAAGGCCTCATACTTTACCAAGATTTAACAAGACTTTTTCCATGAATATATTCTAGTACCCTTTTAGATAATCCAATCAGTTATAGGCTGAAGATGGGTTTACAAGCTTTCTGTAATCATCTTCCCCAATATAAATTTTATCCCACTTAAATGTCTATATTACACTAGTAGACAGGGGAACTCAATATTCGTCATACAGTCAGGCACCTTAACATTATTTTCTCACCTATTAGGAGTCCTGGTGTGGTGCTGTGAGTTAATGTGCCAGACTGCAAAGAATTTGAACGGCAAGGTCAATGGTTCAAGCTCACCAGCTGCTCCTTGGGAACCCTATGCAGAGTTGCTATAGGTTGGAACCGACTCGACGGCACTTAACAATAACAATGTTTAGACTATGTCTTGATTCCTGTATCATAGGACCTTGCTTCTCAAAGGCTGTGCATACATTACAATCTACCTCGATCTCATTTAGCCCATATATACCTCCTAAAGCCATGCCCGTTCCTCTACCCCTCCCTCTCTTATTTATTGACCTCCCTGTCCTCTGAGTTATCATACATCTATCCCCTAAATTGTGAGTTACTGTCCCCTCCCTCCTAACCCTGATGATCCTCAAATAATTATTCTTTTATTATATCTTTTC
>NW_006408726.1:168371-170262 GCF_000296735.1 Chrysochloris asiatica
GACTGATTTTATTCTGGGTTCTCTATTCTATTACATCTATCTATGTACCTTTCACTGTACCAATCCTTTCAATATACTTTTGCTTTGTTCAAAGTTTTATACCAAAACTTTGTTTTCATTTTCATTTTTTTCTAGGAATTTTTTAATTCTTTTTACAAGGTTTTTTTTTTTTATTGTTTCCTGTGAAACTTTTCTGACTATTTCCTTATTTTCTTCAACTTCATCTGAGGAACATTTAGATGAATCTCAGTATCAGTTTTTTAAATTCCCCTTGAGTTAATTCAAAAGCCTCTTCATTGTCTAATATCATTCCTAGCTCTTCACGTTGGTCATTTGTTTGAGCTAATCTGTCTTGTTTCTGCACGTAAGTGAAAATCTTCTGATGCTTTTTTTAATCATTATGGTGTTATGGTATTTTTGTTAACTTGACGACTGTATGACAGCGCTTAACAACAACAACAAAAATGAAAGTGTATTCTTAAACACACTCCAATTACCTCCAGATAGGTGTGATTGGGAAATGAGTTTCTCTCTCTCCTGCTCTTACAGCTCCCTTTAGTGTGTTGATTTAGCAGGTGTTGATTATATACATTCCCTCTTGTCCTGTTGGTAGGGCTTTAATGAATGCAGTTGTAGCTTGGCTGTATGGCCGGAGTCACTGCCTTTTGACAGGTGAGACACAAATAGAAACTCTCTTGCAAAAATAGAAAGAAGTCCAAAATCAAGAATAAACCCCAAAGTCAAACATCATAAAAACTCAGAAAAGATATCTATATAAAGTTATGAAACCCAATAAAATCAAAGAAACAACTACTTAAAATAGAATTAAAACACCAAAAATATTGGAAAATATAAGTAATTATTAAGTCCCACATAATAGATGCTTATTTTGTTTTCCATTCTGTTACTCTCTGTCTCTTGACTGATGTATTCAATCCATGCACATTCAGTGTAATTATTGATAAATATGATTTAATTGCTGTGTGATCTTTTGTTATGCTACTTGTTTCTTTGTTCTATATAATTTTCTGTGCTCATTTCATTTTGTTTGAAAGTTTTATTGTTATTTTCTTCACTGCTATTGTCTATGTGTTTACAAAATCTTTAGGATTTTCCCTTTCTTTATTTTGATGAGAATATTTATTCATTACCTTTGAGGTCACATTTTGTTTAAAAATTCATACTTATGGTTTCCTGTTTTCAGTCCGACTTGATGGCACCTAACAATAGCAACAAAGCTTCTTTTTCTTTGAATATTTCTATCTCTACATTGACTATTCAGTGCTGTTTTCATATATGTTAACCTCGGGGTTTTGTCTGCTATTATGGATTCTCTTTGTGAATAACATCTATCAGAAATTCTTATAAAATCATTCTGAGTTTCATAATTTCTTTGATGTCTTCGTATGTGCAAATAAACTACTGCTTGAATCATATTTTAAGTACATTATACAGGAAATACAATTCTTTGTTGGGGATTTTTTTCCCCCCAGAATTTTATATATGTTACCTAATTGCATTGTTGAGTACATGGTTTCTGCTAAGACATCACAGTGTAATCTTATTGGTTTGTAGGTAACTTTCTGTTTTTAAACAACATATTTTCAGTATTTGTTCTTTGTCTTTGTCTTTGGAAACTCTGATAACGATGTATCTTTGGTGAATATTGTTTAGGGACTATCCTGTTTGGGATTCATTCAGCTTCTTGATTACATATCTTATCTTTTGTGATATTAGGAAAATGTTCTTTTAGCAGTTCTTAGACAGTTTCTCCCTGTTTGATTCTTGCTTCTGTTTGATCTGGAATTCTGATCATATGTAAGTTATTCCTCCTAATGATGTCCCAAATAATTCTTAGGCATTCTTCCTCTTTCTTTTTTTTTTTTTTTTT
>NW_006408726.1:171132-172956 GCF_000296735.1 Chrysochloris asiatica
ACTTCACTTTCCATTTTACTCGTCTGTGGCCATATCACTGGGGACCCACAAGTCCCCAGGCCTAGCCATACTGCTGATCAACTAGGTCTCAATCTGAGTTCACAGGAGTATTGAATGTGATTGGACTTAGCTCACATTTTTTGCTGTTTTCCCCCCTGTGCTCCTTATTGGTGACCAACATGGCCACCAGCCAGACCACATGCCTGCTCATGTAAGTCTAAGTCTTAGACTTAGAAGGGGGTTTGCCCAGAGAGGACCCGATTGCTTTCCTTGATGACTCCTGAGAAAACAACTTGCTTGTTCTTGTAGTAGTCAAATAGACTGCCGTTTTTGTTGTTGTTGTTGTTGTTGTTGTTGTTATTGTTTTTTCTTACTGGCCCTTCTTTCAAGAAATATCTTCTGTTCTTCTATACACTCACAGCTGGTCTGCTTGTTGTTTCAAGTGGAAATTTCCACACTCAGAAGATTCTGGATGAAGTTCAGGATTCCACCCATGATTTTATGCAATGCAAAGGCTCCACAGGAAGCCTTTTTCACTGGGCAAGTTCTAGCCCCATTTTAGGTATTCCAATCATGTATAAGCTGAAGACAGACTTACAAGCATTCTACGGAAATGTTTTTGGATTTTCTTTCTCTCCCTCTCAAGTGTCTGTTTTACAATGGTAGGCAAGGAAAACCAAGATTCAAAAGACAGTCAAGCATCTTAACATTATTTCCCCTCTTTTACCCATTCAAACCATGCCTCAATCCCTGTATCCCAGAGGCCCAGTTTTCCAAGGTTGTACATACATCATTACTTACCTCTGTCTCACTTAGTCCATGTAGACCTGCCTAAAAATTCTCCTATCCAATTTGCTCTTCCATTCCTTTCCCCCTACTGGTGTGTTGTTCCCTGCACCCACCAAGCACCCAAGCTAACCTGCATCTAGTCCTTACCTTGTACTCACCTTCCTCTCCCTCCCCTCAACCTACCTCATATATCCTGGTAAAAAATAATTTTTCCTTCCTTTTAGTGTGGGTTCTTTGTGTTAATCTTTACAACATAGATTCTATGCAGTATTTCTCTGTTTGTGACTGACTTATTTCACTCAACATAATGTCCTCAAGGTTCATCCATAGTATGTGGTGGCTTGCAGCTTCCTTGTTATTCTTCAAGGTAGCATAATATTCCAGTGTGTGCATGTACCAAAGTTTGTTTATTCATGCTAATATGGGCAGTTAGACTGTCTCCATCTTTTTGCTATTGTAAATAATGGTGTTATGAACATTGGTGTGCATATATCTACTTGTGTACGACTCATATATCTTGTGGGTAAAAACCAAGAAGACGAATTGATAGATCATACAGTATTTCTATTTCCAACCTTCTAAGGAAGCACCACATTGCTTTTCAGAGTGGTTGGACAATTTTGCATTTCCACCAGCAGTATAGAAGAGTCACAGTCTCTTCACATCCTCACCAACATTTATTATCCTCTATTGTTGGTTAGGAGGAGCTCTGGTAGTGTACTGGTTACGAATCAGACTGAGAACCACAAGGTAAGCAGTTTGAAACTACCAGCTGCTCCACAGGAGAAAGTCGAGGCATTCTGCTCCCGTACAGATTTACCACCTTGAAAACCAAGTACAGGTTCACTATGAGTCAGAACTGACTCCATGGCACACAGCCACCATTTTTGGTTAATGCACCAGACACCTAAGCCATTTGAACTGCAAGGTCGGGGTTCAAGCTCACCAGCTGCTCCTCAGAAACCCTATACAGGGTTGCTATGGGTCAGAAATGACTCAATGTCATTTAACAACAACAACAACAATATTTTTTTT
>NW_006408726.1:186259-187838 GCF_000296735.1 Chrysochloris asiatica
TTTTTTGTGGTATAGCTGATGGCAAACTTCATTGCACCACCATCTGTATTTTCCATTTTTGATAATCTATTATTAATCTTTTGAATTTCTTTTTGTAGGTTTTGAATTGTTTCAAATACTGTATCTATCTTACTTGATTATTCCTTTAATGCTTTCCTGACTTCTTCCTTATTTTTCTCAACTCCCCTGTAAAGTGTTTTGATACATTTTATAATATTTTTTTCTGAATTCCTTTACCACTATTTCCAAGGACTGCCCCCTTTTAGTATGGAGTGTAAATCTACCTGGTCCACCTCATTTGTCTCAGTCACTTTATCTTATTTCTGTACATGTGCTGATGTGGTCATTTGCTTCTGCTTCTTGGACATATTCAGTACTTAGCTGTGTCCTTAATACATACTTGAGTGTGTGTTTCCATATTTTTTATGCTTTGTGATTGCCTCCAGAAAGAAGTGATCAGGAAATTGGCTTCCCTTTTCACTCTTCTTATTACTCAACTCAGAATAACTGTCATAGGTGTTGTCTGCCTATCTGGTTTATGGCAGTTGCTATTAGTACTTGCCTGGATTGTGGGGCTTTATAAGGTTTGATTGCAGCTTGACTATATGTCAGCAATTGC
Organism: Chrysochloris asiatica; assembly: GCF_000296735.1. Taxonomy (NCBI): domain Eukaryota; kingdom Metazoa; phylum Chordata; class Mammalia; order Afrosoricida; family Chrysochloridae; genus Chrysochloris; species Chrysochloris asiatica. The sequence continues at coordinate 186,879 of NW_006408726.1, forward strand.
TGTTGCTTCTTTTTTAATATAAGGAGAGAAAGAGCTCCCTAAAGGTAAATAAGGGTCCAAAGAACAAAACAGCAACAGCAAAACAAAACAAAAAACAAACTGGATACTGTAGTCTATAATCACAGAAAAGAAGAAGAGAAAGGAAAGAAAATCTGTAGCCTTAGATATGTATGGCTTTAATATCCACTTTTAGTTTCTTGCCTTCAAGGCCACCTGAGAAATTTCAAGATGCCACTTTTGGTTGTTATGATGTAACTCAGGATTGAATTTTTTGGCCTATTTTGTTTTTAGACTGTTTCTCCCACTCCACAACTCCTGTTCTGGCCTGTTTCCTAAGAATAAACAGTTCAGGGCTGGCTGTGGCCATTTCATTCTGCCATTTGTTTTTAAGTGGGATCAGTACCATTAAAAACTGAGCAGATCTGTGTTCATGAATAGTAGAATCCTTCAGGGTTGAGGGGATACCCGTTTGCTCAGGCACCACTTTAGTCACCAGAATGAAGGTACACAGACAGCAATAGGCCAATGAACAGATACAAGACCAAAAAAGAAAAAATAACACACAGACTCCACAACTTTATCTCTGAGATTTCACCTCTTGGTCTAGCCCAGAATGGCAGCTCCCTGCTGTTGATCTGGTGAGTTCGAAAGTACAAGATTTCTTGCTTCCACTACAAATTCCACTGGCTATAAGTATTCAGGATTGTATCAAGACAGCAAATCAAATAGATGTGCAGTGAGGAACTCCATCAATAACAACACAGAATATCAGCAAGCAGGCTCTGAACCACATATAAAGGAATATTTAGAGATTGGAAGGCTTGCAGTTAGGGGAATGTGTAGGAGAATCAATAAATCCATTGCTTTCTAATTCAAGACGTTCAGCTATTCCTGGAGCCACCATCTTGGGAGAGAAAAAGTGGGAGACAATCAGAGCAGCCACGAATGCCTGACAGAACC
>NW_006408726.1:188826-189889 GCF_000296735.1 Chrysochloris asiatica
ATAGAATTCTACCAACTTCTTCAATATGAAATGGATCAAACATGCAATCAAGATGTATTGATCAGTACTGGTGATTTTAATGCAAAGTTTGGGAGCAAAGAGGAAGGACCAGTAGTTGGAAAATATGGCCTTGGTGATAGAAATGATGTTGGGGAATGCATGATAGATTTCTGCAAAACCAATGATTTGTTCATTTCAAATACATTCTTTAGACAGCATAACAAATGACTATACACATGGACCTTGTCAGATGGAACACATAGAAATCAAATTGACTACATCTGTGGAAAGAGAAGATGGAATGGCACAATATCATCAGTGAAAACAAGGCCAGGGGCAGACTGTGGAACAGACCATCAATTATTCATATGCAAATTCAAACTGAAAATGAAGAAAATGAAAACAAGACTACGAGAGCCAAATATGACCTTGAATAAATCTCTCCTGAATTTAGAGACCATCTGAAAAACAGATTTGATACATTAAACACTAAACACCGAAGACCAGAAGAGTCATGGGATGACATCAAGAACATCATATGTGAAGTGAACAAAAAGTCATTAAGAAGAAAAGAAAGAAGAAAAAGGTCCAAATGGATGTCAGAAGAGACTCTGAAACTTGTTCTCCAGCATAGAGATGTTAAAGAAAGTAGAAGAAATGAGGAGGTCCAAGAGCTGAACAGAACATTTCAAAGATCAGCTTGATAAGATAAGGCCAAATATTATAACAAAATGTGTAAAGATTTGGAATAAGAAATCCAAAAAGGAAGAACGCACTCACCATTTCTCAAGCTTGGGCAACTGAAGAAAAAATCCAAGACTTGACTTTCGTTATTGAAAGATTCTCTGGCTAAATTATTGAATGATGCAGAGTGCATCAAGAAAAGATTGAAGGAATACAAAGAGTCATTGTACCAAAAGGAAATGGTTAATGTTTAACCATTTCAAGAGGTACCATATGATCAAGAGCCAATGATACTCAGGGAGGAAGTCCAAGGTGCATTGAAGGAATTAGCAAAGAACAAGGCACCAGTAATTGATGGAATAAAAATTGAAATCTTTCA
>NW_006408726.1:190989-194939 GCF_000296735.1 Chrysochloris asiatica
CTGCCAAAAGAACCAATAGATCTGTTTTGGAAGAAGTGTAGCCAGAGTGCTCCTTAGAGGCCAAGATGGCCAAACTTCATCTTTCTTACTTTGGACATATTGTCAGGAGGGAACAGTCGCTGGAGAAGGATATCATGCTTGGTAAGATGTAGGGTCAGAGAAAAAGAGGAAGACCCCCAACGAGATGGATCAGCCAGGTGGCAGTATCAATGGACTCAAGTGTGGCAACAGTAGTGCAGTTGGCCCAGTATAGGACATTGTTTCGTTCTGCTCTGCATAGGATCGCTATGATTCGGTGCTGACTTGATGGCACCTAACAACAACAACAGCAACATAAGTATTCAAACTTTAAAAATAGTCCTATATATGTGGTTCAGAGTTTTGGAACTGTTCCCTTAACCTGCTTCATCCAGTATTCTGTGTTATTGTTGATAGAGATCCTCACTGTATTTCCACCTTATTGTCAACAAGTCCTGCCTCCTCTTGTAGTTGTTTTTTGTTTTGTTTTTTTTTCTGAATTCTTCTATTTTTTCTCTTTTTGTTGTTTTCTTGATTATTGTATGTCGCCTTCTTTATATTTCTCTTAATAAATTGAAAGTACCCAAATATCACTCTTTTGAATTCCTTAGTATGTACTTCCAAAGACATTTCTTCACCAGATCTGGATCTGTTTTTGCTTCACTTCTTTGAGTCTTTCTATCATTTCCTCACAGTAACTGAAATGAAATGCTGTTTCTGAGACATCGTGGTCGTATTGAACTTGTACTTAGTTAATAGTTATTCTTAGACACTCACAACCATCATCCTGGTGATTGTGGACCAGAATGTGACTATGTGACAGTTCTGTGAGGACTGTTCATGAAGTGCAGTTGATAGTAGGTTTTGTGCTGTTGTCTGATCTCCATCATTGATCAGGTGGTAAATGAGCTGATAGAGATCCATACCCAAAGGGTGGGGCTTAAGAATTAGTGGGTGTGGCTGGGTCTTGAGGGTACACATGCTGCCTTCCTTTTAGTGAAGCAATAAAAATACATAAAGTGTGAAAAAAACCCAACAAATGACAGCAAAGAATAATAAAAAAAAGAATAAATGGGACAAATCAGGCAAATGACCCAAGAAGAATGGATTTAATACTTAAAAAAGAGGAAAGAAAAATAAAATCATGAAAAAAACAAAAGGAGTAAAAACATAAACCAAACTTTGTTACTGTTGTTGTAGAGTGCTGTTATGTCAGGGCCAACTCATAGCAACCCTGTATAGGGTTTCCAACGAGCAGCTGGTTAGTTGTAATCATTGACCTTGTGGTTCAAACTATCTTGTGATCCACTGATTGTCCCATAACACCACACTAGGTCTCCAAACAAAACTGGGAATTGGAAAAAGAAGAGAATGAAAAAACAAAGTAGCAAAGAAAAAAAAAAATCATGTATAAAAACTGAAAGGAGAAACAGGGGGGAGAGAAAAGAATAACAGAAAATAGAAATACAAATGGAAAGCTAGAAAAGAAAGGATAAAGATCCAGAGAAGGGGAAAATAAGACAGAGAAAGAAAGGAGAAAACTGGGATGAGGGATAAAAAATTGTGAGGGCAAGTTACTTAGTATGCGTCAGTAACCTCTGAGAGCCTATGAGCTCCTGAGTGAGAGAGAAGAGGTGGGATTCCCTGTAAGGTCCTAGATGGCCTAGATGGTAACTGGGGTAAAGGCACCTATTCCAGACGTAGTTTATGTCAGCTCTGGGCATGAATGAAGTCAGGGTTCTTGTTACCATAAGGAATTATTTTGGACTCAGACAGCAGCTGGGGAAATGGAGACTGGTTATGAAAACAGTTCTTTTATACTTAGAGGTGTCCAGGGGCAGACTGTTCATCCAGAACTACACATTCTGTTTCCTTGGTAAGTCAGAGTACATGTACCTACAGAAAAGAGAGTGGTGCTCCTAGTGTCCTTTCCACAATGGTGTGGCTCCAACCCCAGATCGATCAGGGTTTGTGCAGAGATAATGGTGTCACCTGCCAGTGGGTTTGGGGGGGTAGGGAGGTGGAAGTTGGGGTGGTCATGCTTCTGGTGACCAGAAGAGTGTATGGAACAAGGAGAGGGAGATGCCTTTCTGGTAGTCAGCTGCCAATGTGGATGGTCCTACTGTCAGGTTGCTATCCCAATTGAATGCTGCTTCCCAAAGATCAAGCTGCTGTGCAGTGTCAGTCTAGTGAACCATTCACCCATTCAGACTGTCTCACTTCTTGCCACTTTTATTGATCTTCTAATTGGTAATAAAACTTTCTTTCCTCTGAGGCTCAAGGTTCTAGGATTATCATCACTACAGGTTTCATTTGTTCGCTCATGTCTTTGTTGTCAGAGATCTAGATAGTGTGTTTACCTAGTCCACAATCTTGCTAAAAGTCTTCTAGATATGTAAAAATTTGAAGGTGCGCTTTTATTTATACCACACAAAAATGGCAATTTGGCAAAGAAGAACACCAAAGAGGATACTTAATGCATCATGGACATGGACAGTCTGTGTTGAAAGAACAGCCAGAATGCTCCTGAGAAGCCAGATGGCCAAACTTCATCTCTCATATTTTGGACATATTATCAGGAGTGACCAGTATCTGGAAAAGGACATCATGCTTGGTAAAGTGGAGGGTCAGTGAAAGAGACACTTCCAAGGATGTGGATTGGCACCATGGTAGTAGTAATAAGATCAATTATAACAATGATTGTGAGGTTCACCCAGAATCAGAGACTGTGCAAAAAATCGCTGGGTTAGAGCTGACTTGATGACACCTAATGACAACAACAACAACAACAGTATTCTGGCAAGGTGCTCATGTATCTTTTGATTCATGAATCACTCTCTCAATAAAATCTTTGTTCTGACTTCTGAGTGTAAGACTAGTGCTTCTGTATTGCACTTTTCAGCTTTCAGTGCACCATTTAAAACCTATACACTAAGGCTAAATCTTAGTGTATAAATGGCACTGTGCATTAATGTGCTGGACTGCAAAATGGTTTGAACTGTGAGTTCAGTGGTTCAAGCTCTCCTGCCACTCCTCAGAAACGCTATACAGGGTCACTGTAGGTCGGAACCCACACAAGGGCACTTAACAGCAGCTAAGGGCTAAATCTGACCTACTTCAAAGTATTGTAAAGAGAATTGAATCAGGTTAAAATTTATAGAAAGAAGTTCATATTATACAGGTATATTTTCCTCCAGAACAAAGACCTCACTCAGAAAAAAAGAGGAAGACCCCAAGTAAGATGGATTGGCAAAGTGGCAGCATCAATGAGCTGAAGCATGGCAACGGTTGTGAGGTTGGCCCAGAACCGGTAGTGTTTCATTCTGTTTTGCACAGAGTCACTATGAGTCGGTACTGATTCAATGGCACCTAACAACAACAATATGTACTAAATTATCTGGAGTCCTGGTATGGTGCTGTGGGTTAATACGCTTGACTTCAAAGACTGATTTTTAATACTCCGGTGGTATCTCTTTCTCATAATTTCACAATTATTATTTCATGTGTGGATAATCAGTTCCCCCATTTTTTGGTGATTGCTGTATTAATGGCAAAGTGATGAGAATGGAATTAAATATTTTCACTAGAGGCTATGCTTAATTGAGTTCCTTCTCTGCTTATTGCAAGCTTTGAGTTTTAAAATTAAAGCCAAAAAACTGATGCCATTTAGAAACACAGCTAAAATTAGAAGACTTTAAATAGAATAGAAATTCCACAAAGACTTAGACTTTAAATTTCATGTTCAAACACTTGGCATAATTTTAGAAACAATTCATTCCTAATATTGTTGTTAAGTTCTGTTGAGTCAGTTCTGACTCATATTGACCCTGTATAGGGTTTTCCAGAAGCAGCTGGTGTGTTTGGACTGCACACCTTGTGGTTCACAGTCCAGTGCTGAACATACAGCACCACTCCAGGAATCCTTCCTAATA
>NW_006408726.1:195478-204910 GCF_000296735.1 Chrysochloris asiatica
ATATATACAAAGAGCTCTGGTAGTGTAGTGGTTTTGAGTTTTGAGTTGGGCTGTTAACCTCAAGGTCAGCAGTTCAAAGCTACCTATGTTTCTACCGACAAAGATGAGGCTTTCTACTCCTGTAAAGATTTACAACCTCATAAACCCTATGCAGAGTTGCTATGAGTTGGAATTGACTCCATGGCACACCATCACCATACACACATATATATATGTGTGTGTGTGTGGGTATCTGTTTATATACACATCATACTTGGTAAAGTGGAGGGTCAACAAGGAAGAGGAAGAGCTTTCAAACAGATGGATTATCAGAATAACAGCATCAATGAGCTCATTTTCTGCTGTACATGAGGTCCCTATGACTTACTGATTTCATGACACCTAACAACAACAACTTGACGCTACATTTTTCTTCATAGAACCTAGCTTCTCGTATTATTTGCTCAGCATACAGGTTGAATAAGTATGGTGAAAGAACACAACCTTGTCGCACACCTTTCCCAATTTTAAAACATTCAGTGTTCCCATGCTCTGTTCAAAAAACTGCTTCTTGGTCTATGGACAGATTTCTCAGAAGCACAATTAAGTGTTCTGGAATACTCATACTTCTCAATGTTGCCCATAGCTTGTCATGATCCACACAATCGAAAGCCTTTGTGTAGTCAATAAAGCATAGTTAAACATCCTTCTGATATTCTATGCTTTCAGCCAAGAACCATCGGACATCAGCAATGATATCACTCCTTCCAAGGCCTCTTCTGAATCCATCTTGAACCTCTGGAAGTTCTCTGTCAATGTATGACTGTAGCCGTTTCTGTATTACCTTTAGCAAAACTTTACTTGCTTGAGATATCAAAGATTGTCCGATGATTTCTGCATTCTGTTGGGTCACCACTCTTTGGAATGGGCACAAATAGTAATCTCTTCCAATCTATTGAAAAGCAGAGATGTCAGCTTGAGGACTAAGGTGCGCCTGACCCAGGCCATTGTGTTTTCAATAGCCTCATATGGATGCGAAAGCTGGACAGTGAATAAGGAGGATCGTAGAAGAATTGATGCCTTTGAGTTGTGGTGTTGGAGGAGAATACTGAAAGTGCCATGGACTGCCAAAAGAACCAATAGATCTGTTTTGGAAGAAGTGCAGCCAGAGTGCTCCTTGGAGGCTAAGATGGCTAAGCTTCGTCTCTCATACTTTGGACATATTGTCAGGAGGGAACAATTGCTGGAGAAGGATGTCATGCTGGGTAAGGTGGAGGGTCAGAGAAAAAGAGGAAGACCCCTAACGAGATGGATTGGCCAGGTACCATCATTGATGGCGTCAAGTATGGCAGCGGTAGTGAGGTTGGCCCAGGATTGGACATTGTTTCGTTCTGCTGTGCATGGGGTTGCTATGAGTCAGTTCCAACTCGATGGCACCTGACAACAACAACAACAACAACACACAAAAATCCAGATTATGTTGACACCTATTTTATCCCTAAAGTTATCTCAACACTTAGCAGTGAACTGAAACACAATGCAACTATCAACTATGAGGGTGCTTTGAAAGGTTCGGGGAAAAATGTGATGAAAGTTAATGGGATTTTTCCTTGTTATTTTGAAACCCTTTCATATTTTAACAATCAACATAATATAATTTATCTTGCTTTGCATCTTGTGGAAGACACTATCATTCAATAATGAAATTTTCAATTCATTCAAGTATAAATAGAATTGTGACCTACTCTATATCAGGCATTGTATTTGGCACATATTTCAAGAATGATAGGAAGGCAATGAGGAGTTTGAAGCAGAGTGTTGTTTATGTTGTTGTTTGTTATTAAAATCATTACTTTCACTGCAAATCAGGAGAATGGACAACAGAGGGCTACTTCCATGAGTGCTGATTGTGGTTCCAAACAGAATGAAGTCTTCCACAACTTCATTCTTTTCTCACTTTGTTGTTGTTAAGTGCTGTTGAGTTAGTTCAGACTCATAGCAACCCTTTGTAGGATTTCCAAGGAGTGGTGGGTGAATTTGACACACTGACATTGTGGTTCAAACCAATTTTGAGGTCCACTGCTCTATCCCACAGTACTACACCAGGACTCCCTTTATCGAGATATTATTTACTGTCCCACATGTGAGAATTTTTTTCTTTCTTTACATTGAGTTCCAATCCACACTGGAAGCTGTGATCTTTGATCTTTGTCAATAAGTATTTTAAGTTCTCTTCACTTCCAGGCAGCACAGTTGTTTCATCTGCATAGTGTACATTGTAAATGAGTCTTCATGCAATCATTATGCCATGTTCTTCATATAGTCCAGCTTCCTAGATTGAATATGTATGATAAAAAGGATACAACCCTGTTGTTGCATTCCTTTTCTGTTTCTAAACCATACGATATCCACTTTTTCTGTTTGAACAATTGCCTACAGTTCTAAGTATTTGTTCCTCTTGAGCACAATTAAATGTCCTGGAATATCATTAGTTCCCAATGTTTTCCATATTTGACATGATCTACACAGTTGGAAGCCTTAGTATAGTGCACAAAGAAAAATAAATCTCTTTCTGATGTTATCACCTTTCAGTCAAAATCCATCTGACATCAGCAATGGTATCCAAATTCCATGTCTTTTTCTGAATTTAGTTTGAACCTTTGGCAATTATTTGTCAATGTATTGCTGCTATTATTTTTTGAACGATTTTCAGGGAAGTTTTACTTACATGAAATAGTAATAATATTGTTTGATGATTTCTACATTCTTTTGAGTCACCTCTTTTTGGAATGGATACATGTATGGATCTCTTCTAATCTGTTGTCTAGGTAGCTGTCTTCCAAATGTCTTTGAATAGATGAGTGAGTATCTCCAGTGCTACTTCAGTTTGTTGAAACATTTTATTTTTATTCAATCAAAAGCTGGAGGCTTGCTTTTAGCCAGTTCCTTCAGGTAGGCTTGAACTTATACCTTTATAGCGGTATATAGTATTGATCATAAGCTACTTCTTGAAATGGTTAAACATGTGCCTTTTTTCCTTTGAATGACTATCTGTATTCTGCCCCTCTTTTTTTTTTTTTTTTTTGAAGCTTTGTGCAATATTCAATATTTTGCCAATATATAGAATACTTCAATACTGCAACAAAAGTCTTGAGTTTTCTGTTCAGTTCTTTTAGCTAGAGAGATGTTGAACATGTTCTTCCCTTTCAGGCTCTAGGTCTATGCACACTTCATTTTGATACTTGACCTAACGTTTTCAAGCTGCCTCTGAAATTCTTTTTAGGTCTTTTACTTACTCTTTTCTTTCAGTTGGATTAGTTTCTTTACATTCAAGAGAAAGTTACATAGTCACTTCTGACATGTATTTTGATCTTTTCCATATTTCTTGACTTTTTAGTAACCTTTTTTTTTTTTTTTTTTTTTTGTCTGTTTCCTGTATGATGTTCTTGATTACATCCAACAATTCTACTGATCTTTGGTGTTTAGTTTCTAATATATCAAACATGCTTTTGACTTGTCCTCTAAATGCATATGAGATACATCCAAGGTCATATTTTGACTCTCATGAAATCATTTTAATTTTCTTCAGTTTCATACTGTACTTGTATATGAGCAAATGATGGTCTGGTCCACAGTGTGCACTGGACTTGATTTGACTGATGATTTTGATCTTTTCCCAAAAATATAATCAATTTATTCCTGATTCTCCATTTGGGTAGATTCATGTGTATAGTCATATTTTATGTTGTTTTCAAAGGTGCTTATAATGAATAAGTTGCTGGGCTTCCAATATTCTAGTATACATTTTCCAGCATGAAAATATAAAGAGAATTATGCATATGGACCTTACCATATGGAACACACAGAAACCAAAGTGACTACATCTATGGAAAGATAGGTGGAAAAGTGTTACATCATCATAAAAATATATATATGCAAGTTCAGGCTGAAGCTAATGAAAATTATCACAAGTTGATGAAAGCCAAAATATGACCTTGAACATATCTCACCTGAATTTAGAGATAACAGAAGGTCAGATTTCATGAGTCAGACACAAATAACCATAGACCAGAATATTTGTGGGATGATGTTAAGAACATCATACAGGAGGGAAGCAAATGATTTAAAAAGACAAGAGAGAAGGAAAAGACCAAGATGAATGTCAGTAAAGACACTAAAAGTTACTCTCTAGTGTAAAGATGCTAAAACAACTGGAAGAAATGAGGCAGTAAAAGAGCTAAATAGAAAATTTCAAAGGGTAGTTCTAGACAAAAAAAAATAAAATAAATAATAATAATGATAATAATAATAATAATAATAATAATAATAAATAAATAAAATATCATAATAAAATGTACATATACCTGGAGATACCAAATCAAAAGGTAAGGGCATACTCAACATTTCTCAAATGGACAGTACTGAAGAAAAAATTCTAGACTCACCTTAGAATATTAAAGGACTCTATAGGTGAAATGGAGACCTGGTGTGGCGTTACAGGACAATGTGCTAGACTACAATGTTTGAACCACAAAGTTGGTTCTCAGAAACTCTATACAATGTCACTATGGGTCTGCTCAATGACACCTAACAACAACAATAGATAAAATATTGATTGATACAGAAAGCAATAATAGAAGCTACATAGTGTACACAGAGTCACTATATCAAAAATAAATGGTCAATGTTCAAACATCTGAAGTGGTAACATATGATCAAGATCCAATGATGCTTAAGGAATAAGTCCTATGTGTGCTGAAACTATTAGCAAGGAACAAAGATTTTGAAACTGATGGAATACAAATTGAAATCTTTCAACATACTGATCAAACACTGGAAGAACTCACTCATTTATGCCAAGAATTTCGAAGAGAGTTACCTGTACAACTGATTGGAAGAGATATATATTTGTGCCGATTCCAAAGATTGGTAATGTGGAAATCATCAGACAATATCATAAATATTACATAAAAGTAAAATTTGCTAAAGATTATTTAAGAAATGGCTACAACAGTATATTGACAGAGAACTGACAGAGAATTTCCAGAGGTTCAATCCAGATTCAGAAGAGGATATGGAGTGAGAGATGTCATTGCTGACATCACATGGATCTTGGCTGAAAGCACATAATACCAGAAAGATGTTTACCTGTGCTTTATCGACTATGCAAAGTCTTTTGATTGTGTAGATTATGACAAATTATAGATAACATTATAAAGAATAAGTGTACAAGAGCACTCATGAGACGCCTGTACATAGATTGAGGCATCCGTGCTGAAAGTACAAGGGAACACTGAATGGTTTAAAATTAGTAAAGGTGTGTTTTCCACCATACTTATTCAGTCTGTACACTTATAAATAATTAAGAAACTAGATTGTATGAAGAAGAGTGTGGCATCAGGACTGGAGGAAGCCTCATTAACAACCTGTAACATGCAGATGATACAACCTATCTTGTTGAAAGCCAATGACTTAAAATACTTACTGATGAAGATCAAAGACCAAAGCATTCACTGTGGGTTGTACCTCATTGCAAAGAAATTAAAAATCCTCATTTAACAGTAAATAACATTAAGTTAAATGGAGAAAAGTTTGAAGTTTCAAAGAGTTTATTTTGCTTAGAGCAACCATAAACATTCATGGAAGCAGCAGTCAGGAAATTGAATCACATATTACAATAGCCAAAATTTTTGCACAAGCCCTCTTTAAAGTGTTCAAATGCAACTATGTCAGTTTTAGGACTAAGGTACTTCTTATCCAAGCTATGACATTTTCAATAACCTCATATGCTTGTGAAATTTAAACAACTAATAAAGAAGATCTTGGAAGAATTAATGTATTTGACTTCCAGTTTTGGGGTGGGAGAAGCAGAGACAGGTAGGGGAGGCTCCTCAGCAGAGATGCAAAAAAAAAAAAAAAAAAAAAAAAACAGAGAAGACACTTTCCCAGAGCAGCTCCAGAGCTTTGGATCTAATATAAGGTGAGGGGCATCATTTTCCCACACACATCAGTAGAGAAATCTTACTGTGTAGAGAAAGCACAGCAATTTCTGAATCAATTGTGACACTGCCTACAGGCCCCTTGAACTGGGCTGAGATTAGAGGGTAGGGACACAGCCAGGCTAATACAGTGATACAGTGCTAAAAACCATGGAGAAGCATCTGGAAAAAGAGGTGTGACTGATTTTTTTTTTTTTCAATTTTCTTTCCCTTCTCCCCTGCCGCACCCTATATGCCAGGCCCAGACACCTTCAGGTGAGTGGGATCACACCCCTAAAAGGGTCAGCAAAAATGCCTGCAGTTTTCTCACAACACATGGAAGAATTTCCTGGGGGCCCTGGCAATCCCACAAGCCAATCCTTTGGCTGCTTCTTATGACATCTGACTCTGGGACTCAGCCCTAAAGTTGACCTTGGTGGGACTCTTCATTCCTGCTTACCTAACAAGAAGCAGTAGGTATGGACATACAGCCAAACCTTATTTGCAGCTTGTAAACGCCCCCTTCCCCACCCCCAATAAGCAAGAGCCAACACCAACTACTATATATAAGGATGCAGGTATTTTAAGAATTACATTGTGCATATTCAGATATTTAACTTCAAATATAAAAAGAGTAGACAATCTTTCTTCCATTCATTTCTCAATATCTAACTGCACACTTACCCAATGGTGACTAGAGGAGGGGCCTGAGTGAGTGGAAATACAAATACATTGTTGGAGGTTTCTACTGTGCATGAACACTGACCTGTACAGAAAAAGCTACTATACAGTTGCCTACGGTTTTATTTTTGTTTTTAATTGTTTTGTTTGTTTGTTTCTGCTTTTATATTATTTCTGGTTTTGGTCCTCCTGATCTAACATTTTTCCTGCAGGTGGGAGATTTCTCTCCCTACATTGCCCAAGAAAAGACAGCAATTGTGGACATATAGCCAAGCTACAAACATATTACATAATATCCCACCATCTGGACAGGAGACAATACCAGCTGCTAGGCATTACACATGAAATGAGAAATGTATCTCCAGATCATATCCACCAAGAGACACTCAGTAAGCTTAACAACACAGCAACATACATTCATTTTATAATTGAAAACACAACTATTGAAAATGTCTAAGAAACAATAAAAGATCTCAGCACATGTCCAAAAACAGAAAACAGTAACTGAGACAAATGAGCTGGAGGCAGACATAGACTTCCCATTAGAAGAGCAGGCTTTGGATCTGACAGAGAAGGAATTAAGAAGAATGACATGGAGAAAAATCCAAATGCTCCACAGAGGGGTGAGGGAAATAAGGAAGAAGTCAGGAAACTGCTACAGAAGCAATCAAACTAGATAGATATAGCACTGAAAACAATTGAAAACCTGCAAAAAGAAGTCCAGATTATTAATAATAAAACATCAGAAATGGACAATACACTGAAAGGGCAGAGGAAGAGTTGGAAACCAGAACCAGCAAGCTGGAAGACAAATCTCTCAATACTGCTAACACAGAAGAACAAAGAGAAAAAATGATTAAAAAAATCTGGAGAGACTAAGATTCATGTTGGATAATGTGAGAGGAATAGCTTAATAATTATTGGCATTCTGGAACAGGAAGAAACACAGATGTCCACAGAGGAGATAGTTGAGGATCTTTTGGAAGAAATTTTCCCTAACAACTTGAAGAATGAGAAGATAAGCATTCAAGAAGCAGAACGAACCCTAGGAAGGATAGACCCCAAAAGGAAGTCACCAAGACATATCATAATCAAGCTCTTCAAACCCAAAGACAAGGAGAGAATCCTAAAAGCAGCCAGGGAAAAAAGAAGTGTTACTTATAAAGGTAAGCAAATAAGATTAAGGTCTGACTTCTCAGCAGAAGCCATGAAGGCAAGAAGGCAATGGGGAGACATATAAAAAACACTAAAAGAAAAATAAAAAAATGTCAATCAAGAATCATGTACCTGGCAAAACTGTCAATCAAATACGAAGGTGTAGTCAAAACATTCCAGGATAAAAAGAAACTATGAGATTTTGTAAAAGCCAATCCAGTGCTTCAAAATATCCTAAAGGGAGTTCTTTGGAAAGAAAACCAACAAGACCAGACAACAATCAGAGATTGACAGGAGTGGCAACAACAACCAGAACTCAATCGACAGATAGCAGAGTTCAGAACAGAACAAAACTACAAGAATGAATTCAGATGACTTAGGTGGCCAATCAAAGATCAAAATGATAATAATGTCAAAGAAGGGAAAATATAGGAACAGAGATCCCTGTGGGGAGGAGGTCAGATAGATTTCAGGATACAATAGGCTGTCTTAAATGGAGGGAAAAGCTAGTAGATTATTGGGTAACCTCAGAAAAAGATAATACTTCACAACTTACAATGAAAATGAAGGTCCAAGTAGAACAAGGAACCAATAACACTAAGAAGAAACTGACAAGAGATAGCACAAAAAACATGAATTCTGCACAAGAAGGAATGCAGAACAAAGGAACATTCAGCACCACAAAAAATTTAAATAATTATAGCAGTTAATTCATATCTATCAAAAATTACACTGAATGTCAATGGATTAAATATACCAGTGAAGAGACAGAGAATAGTAGAAAGGATAAGAAAACAAGACCCTTAATATGCTACCTGCAAGAAACACACCTTACACACACAGACAAAAATAGACTAAATGTTAAAGATGGAAAAGAAGATACCAACCTAATTGCAGTAAAAAACAAGCAGGAATGGCAATACTAATCTCTGATAAAATAAACTTTAGAGCACAAACCAGTATAAGAGATAAAGAGGAAACTATGTCAAAATTAAAGAGTCAATTGAGCAAGATGATATAACCATAATAAATATCTACGCTCCCAATGAAAGATCACCAAGATATATAAAACAAACCTTACTATTATTTAACAAAGAAATAGACAAATCAACAATTGTAGAGGAAGACTTTAATACATCATTTTTGAAAAGGCATAGAACAACCAAAAATAAACCTGACAAAGATAAAGAGGAACTAAACAGCACAATCAACAAGTTTGACATCATAAATGTGAATGCAACATTCAATCAATAACAGCACAATGCATCTTCTTTTTCAGTGCACCTGGAACATTATCCAGAATGGACCATGTGTTAGGTCATAAAGGAATCCTTCATAAATTTACAAACATTAAAACACCACAAAGCATCTTTTCAGACCACAATGCTATAAAACTAGAAATCAACAAAAAGAAGACCAAGGAAATAGTCGAATATATGGAAACTGAATAACATTCTACTGAAAAGTGACTGGGTAGTAGAAGAAATTAAACATTGAACTCACAAAGTTCCTAAAAACAAATGAGAATGAAAACACATCATATCAAAGTCGTTGGGACACAGTGAAAGTGGTGCTGAGAGGACAATTTTTGTAATAAATGCACACATCCAAAAAGAAGTAACAAGAAAATTAGAAAATT
>NW_006408726.1:205010-207934 GCF_000296735.1 Chrysochloris asiatica
AAATGGGGCTACAACTTGCCCAGTGAAGGAGGCTTCCTGCGAAGCCTCTTCATTGCATAAGACTATAGGTGGAATACTGAACCCCATCCAGAATCTTCTGAGTTGGGAAATTTCCACTTGAAAGGAAAAGCAGACCAAACTGGAGCGACTAGAAGAACAGAACATACTTCTTGAAAGAAAGACCAACAGGAAAAATAAAATACAATAATGGCAATCTGACTTACTACTATAAGATCAAGCAAGTTGCTTGCCCAGGAGACATGAAGGCAAGTGGTAGGGTCCCCTCTAGGCAAATCCCTTTCTAAGACTAAGACTCAATGGGAATACATAAGCAGACATGCACTATGATTTGTGACCACGTTGGTCACCAATAAGGAGAAATGAGGGAAAAATAGCAATGAAGCTGTGAGCTAAGCACTACCACGTTCAATAGATTCCTGTGAATCTGAATGGAGACCTGGTTGGCCAACAGTATGGCTAGACCTTGGGACTTGTGGGCCCAGAGTCAGTGACAAAGACACAAAAGACTAGAGTTTAGAGTGACGTGTCCAGTGGATAAGAAGTGAGGGCGTATGCACAAGAACACCCACACTTGCAGATAATACCTGCTTAACCTGGCTTCAATGGCTGGATGATCAGAAGCAACTAGAAGAGAAAGAAGAAGAAGAAAAAAAGTGTAATCTGATACAATTTGATTAACTTAACCTACATCTATGGATGCAGTACCTCAAAAGAGAGAACAAATCTTTACAGCAAGGATCATTCCCACCCCCTTAAAACACAGGGTAGACAGGGATGGGCAACTTGAACATTGGCTACCCAAAGTGAGAGGGCTACAAAGGCAAGGAATGCCTGGTTTACAAGCTTTCAAGGGGGAGCCTAGATCCAGAGGGCACAGAGGAAGGTAGAATCTCCACTGAGTTGTATCCAATCTGTGTGGGCAGGACTGATGAAATGAGATGGGGATAGCACTCATGTGGCACAATAGTGATTAATTGCTGTCAGGATTGACTGTTCGGGTTGTAAATGTAAAGGTAGATGTTTTGTAGCAAAAGGAGGGGAGTGGTTGAGTTTGCATTCCAGGAGCAGTGGTCCCTGGAACATCAAGGGAGTAGAGTGGACTGCGGGACCCTACCCAGAGAAACAGTGATGCCAGAGATGGAGGCAGAGATGAAGACGTGGAGAGATGGAGTGGCTGGGGACTCTAGACTCAGAGATGGAGAGGGGCTGTGTGCTGATGACCGGGGGGCAGGCTTTGGGTGGTTGATAATGCATGGAGGGGATTGTAACCATGGCAATCAAATTATATATGATAGTATGATTGTAAACCTAATGTTCTCCCATGTAAACTGTCACATAATTCACAATAAAACATTAAAAAAAAAAAAAAGACTGAAAGAATACACAGCTACTGTACCAAAAATGTGATTGTTATTCAACCACTTTACAAGGTAACATGTGATCAAGAACTGATGGCAATGAATGAAGAACTTCAAGGTATACTAAAGGCATTAGAAAAAGCATGGCTCTAAGAATTGACTGAATACCAATTGAAATGTTTCAGCAAACTGTTGCTGCAATGTTAGCACTCACTAGTTTATGCCAATACATTTGGAAGATAGCTACTAGTCCAAAGGATTGGAAAGAACTTATTTGTGCCCATTGCAAATAAAGGTGATGTGAATGAAATGTGGAAATCATCTAATAATATCATTGATAACACATGCAAATTAAATGTTGCTGAAGATAACTAAAAAAAATTGTTGTAGCAGTGCATCATTGTTGTTGTTGTTAAGTGCCATCGAGTCGGTTTGACCAATAGCGACCCTGTACAGGGTTTCCGAGGGTGTAAATCTTTACGGGAGTAGAAAGCCTCATCTTTCTGCCGCGGAGCAGCTGGTAGTTTCAAACTGCTGACCTTAAGGTTCGCAGCCTGATTCGTAACCACTACGCTACCAGAGCTCATCATTAGGGAGGAGAAATTCAAGTAGATTCAAAAGACATGGAATGAGGGATGTCATTACTGATGGTAGATGAATCTTGCCTGAAAGCACAGAATACCAGAAAGATGTTTACTTGTATTTTATTGGTTATGCAATGGCATTCAACTATGTGAATCACAACAAACTAACAAACTGGATAACTTTGCAAAGCATGGGCATTCCAGAATAATTAATTGTGCTCATGAGCAACCTGTACATAGACCAAAAAAAAAAAAAAAAAAAAAAAAAACAGGGAGAAGACACAAATAACATGCATTAAAAACCGCAATGGCTATGTCACAAACATACCAAAGGAAAACAATAGGATAATAACAGAATTCTATGAAGAGTTGTACTCCAACAAATTCGAAAACTTAGAAGAGATGGACACATTTTTAGAAAAACACTAGCTAGGCAAACTTTCACAAGTACAGTAGAAAACTTGAACAGACCCATAACAAAAAAATTAATTGATCAAAAAACTCCCAACCAAATCAAGTCCATGTCCAGATGACTTCACAAGTAAGTTCTACCAAACACTCAGGGACGAGCTGTCACCAATTCTATTCAAATTATTCCAGAATATAGAAGAGGATGGAAAGATCCCTAATATATTTTATAAAGCAAGCATAGCTCTCATACCCAAACCAGGGAAGCACATTATAAGAAAGAAGCTGATAGACCAATATCCCTCATAAACACAGGTGCAAAAATTCTCAACCAAATCCTAGTCAACAGATTCCTACAGCACATCAAAAAAATAATAGATCATAAACAAATTGGATTCATATCTGGAATGCAAGGATGGCTCAACATTAGAAAAGCTATCAATGCTATCCAACATATAAATAAGAAAAAGGAAAATAACCATATGATCAAATCGATTGATGCAGAAAAGCCATATGACAAAATTCAACATCCATTTCTGAAAAAAAAAAAAAC
>NW_006408726.1:208034-223422 GCF_000296735.1 Chrysochloris asiatica
AAAAAAAAAAAAAAAAGTTATTCAAACAAAGCAATGGAATGTTTAAATGGTTTTAAATTAGGAAAGTGCACATCAGGATTGTATCCTTTTACCATACATATTCAATCTGTATGCTAAGCAGAAAATCAGAAGGGTGGGTTATATGTAAAAGAATGTGGCATAAAGATTTATTGTTGTTAGTAATTACTGTCCAGTTAGATCCAACTCATAGCAACCCTATGCACAATAGAACAAATCACTTCCTGGACCATTATCACAAGTTTTGTTACTTTTGAGTCCATTACTGCTGCCTCTGTGTCAATCCATCTCATTGGGGGACTTCCTCTTTTTCACTGACCCTGCACTTTACCAAGAATGGTGTCCTTCTCAAGGGACTGGTCCTTGTTGATAACATGTCTGAAATACTAGAGATGAATTCTGGCTATCCTGGTTTCTAAAGAGCATTCCGGCTGCACTTCTTCCAAAACAGGTATGTTTGTTCTTTTGTCAGTCCATAGTGCTCTTAATATTCTTTCCAGTACCACAATAAATTCAATTATTCTCCACTCTGCCTTGTTCACTGTCCAACTTTCACATACATATGTTGTTGTTGTTATGTGTGTTTAAACCAGTTCTGACTCATAGCAAATCCATGAACAACAGAATGAAACATTGTCTAGTCTGGCACCATCCTTATAATTGCTATTTCATTTGAGTACATTGCTGCTGCCTTTGTGCCAGTCCATGTCATTGGTTATCTTTCTCTTTATCACTGACCCTCCACTTTACCAAGCACAATGTCCTTCTCCAGGGAATGACCTCTACTATGAAAGTATGAAAGATGAAGTATGGCCATCCTGGCTTCTAAGGAGCATTCTGGCTGTACCTATTCCTACACAGATGTATTTCTTCTTCTGACAGTCTTTTAACATTCTTCTCCAACAACATAAATCAAATGCATCAGTTCTTCTAAGGTCTTCCTTAAGCATTGTCCAACATGCATATGAGGCAATTGAAAATACCTTGACTTGGGTCAGGTGTATCTTAGTCCTCAGACTTATATCTTTTCCTTTAACATTTAAAAAAAATCTTTATTGTGAATTCATTGAAAGTTTACAGAGCAGATCAGCACTTTTACAGTCAACAAATTATACACTTCGCTTCCTTACATGGTTGCAGTCCTGTCCAATTAAAATAATTTACTTCTATTCACTCTACTAACTATTGCATTTATTCCCTGTGTTTCCTGCTATGTACATCCTTCCTCTACTAATCTCCTTTTTGTTGTATATTATCTGCCTTGTCACTCATGTTAACAGGTATTTACTCACTAGCCCATGAATAATCCCCCAGCCCATTTAACCACCACAGATTGTTTCTTTTATCAAGAAAACCTTTTTTTAAAAAATCCTTTTACAACTTTGGTCTCATACAATAATTGTCCTTTTGTGATTGACTAATTTCACTCAACATAATATCCTCCAGGTCCAACAATATTGTGAGGTGTTTCAAAGATTTATCATTATTCTACAACTTTTTATATTGCTCCATTGTGTGCATGTGAAGTTTTATTTAACCATTCTTCTGTTGATGGACATTTAGGCTGTCTTCACCTTTTTGATATGTGTCTTGTAGATAGCATATTGAAGGATCCTGTCTCCTTATCCATTCTGCTC
Source organism: Chrysochloris asiatica (assembly GCF_000296735.1). Taxonomy (NCBI): domain Eukaryota; kingdom Metazoa; phylum Chordata; class Mammalia; order Afrosoricida; family Chrysochloridae; genus Chrysochloris; species Chrysochloris asiatica. Next base: position 209,690 of record NW_006408726.1, read on the forward strand.
TTTATGTCTCTTGACTGGTACATTTAATACACTTGCATTTAGTGTAATTATCAATAGGTATGAATTGATGGTTGTCATTTTTCTGTGTGATTTTTGTGGTGCTGCTGGATTTTTTTTTCCCCACATAATTTTCTATGCTGAGTTATTTTAATTTGTGGGGTTTCCTTTTCCTTTTCATTTCTGTTGTGTTAATGTTTACTAAATTTTCTGATTTTCCATTTTTGTTATTTTGATGTGAAGGTGTGTTATGTTCTTTGAGCCTACCCTGTAATTTATTAACTTTTCCCTCTGTTTAACATAGCCTGTTTTAACCTCAAATTTCCTTGACTTTCTTGAATTTGGAAGTTCTGTATCTACATTATTCCCACTTTGTGCTTTATAGTTGACTTCATGGTACATTGATATCTCTGATTCCCTATTTTCAGTCTTGTGAATTTGTTTGACTTTAAATATTTCTATATTTGGATTCAGTTCTGGGTGGTGTTATCAAGTATGGTCATCTCATGTTGTTGTCTGTTGCTGTTGGTTTTCAATCCAAAGAATATTGTTTAGCATTTTTTTGTACATCTGATCTAGTCTTTACAAATTCCTTTAATTTTTATTTAATAGGAAATGTTCTAATTTCACCATCATATTTGAGGGACAGTTTTGCTGGGTATATGATTTTTGGTTGGCAATTTTTCTTTTTCCTTCCAGAGTTTTGTATATGTCATCCCATTGTCTTCCTTCCTTCATGGTTTTTCCTGAGAAATCAGAAACTTTTCTTACTGGTTCTCCTTTTTAGTTAACTTTTCAGTTTTTTCTGAGCTGCTCTCAGGATTGTTTCCTTATCTTTGATTTTGAAAGTTTGATAATGATATGGCTTGGTGATTTTCTTTTGAGATATATCCTATTTGATCTTCATTCATCTTCTTGTATGCTTGTCTTCTCATCTTTCATGATGTTAGGGATGTTTTCTCCCAATAGCTCGTCAATAATTATCTCTGTGTTTGTCTCCTTCTGTTCCAGAATTCTGATACCCATAAGTTGTTCCACTTCATGGTGCCCAACATAATTTTTAGTATTTCATTGGATTTTTTCAGAATGTTCTTATAGCTCACTATTATTGAGAGATTTATCTTCAAGCTCACTTATTAAGGTTTCCACTGCTTTGCATCAACTCTTTGCCCTTTCAATGTATTGCCCATTTCTAAAATCTTAATATTGATCTACTGGTTTCTAATTGTAGGTTTTGTATTGTTTCAAAATTTGTATTTATTTTGTCTGTTTGTTCTTGTAGTGTTTTCCTCAATTCTTCTAAAGTTTTTATTGTGTTTACCTTAGCTTCCTTGATCTCTCTATTGATCCTTTGAAGGTACCTATTTATCATTCTTTTGAATTATTTTCAGTAAGTTCCATTATCTTTTCTTTCAGAAATGTTTTCTGGCTTTACATCTTGGTCATTTGTTTGAGCTATTCTCTCTTATTTCTTCATGTGAGCTAAAATTATCTATTCTCTTCAGGGCATTGTGGGGGAGTTGTATCTGTAAAAACAAGCAGTGTGTTTTTTGAACCCTAGGGGGAGAAATCTGTGATGGGCTCCTGCAAATTAAGGTGCTCATAAAGTGGTTGTGGAAAGGGTGCAACAACAGAGTTCCTAGCTATAGATGGAATTCCTATTGGTCTCACTCATATCTACATTCAGGGTACTCAACTTGGAAGTAGTTATTTGGGCCTTTGATGGAGTTGGTTTCAATGTTTGTTAGGACTACAGGGAAGCTAGGTGTGGAAGCAGTTGTTGTTGTTGTTCTTATGTGCCATGGAGTCGATTCCGACTCATAGCGACCCTATACAGGGTTTCCAAGGCTGTAAATCTTTACGGGAGCAGAACGCCTCATCTTTCTCCCACGGAACAGCTGTGTGACTGGTTAAATGCTTGTCTGGTGACTGTGGGCTTTGCAGGTCTGGAGTTGAGGCCAGCTAAATCCAGGCTTCAAAGCAGCACACTAAATCCATTTAGCTGTCCCCAACCACACACTGGCATGGATCCCAGCCACATGGCTCTTAACTCCCAGAAAACTGGATCTGTGCTGGATATGGATGAGGGTGGGAGATGGCCACACTTCTGATCACCAGGAAATATGTGGGAAAGAAAAAATTGCACCTTTTCCATTGTCCACATGAATCTGCTCTGCCAAGCCTCCCTCCACTGCCAAAGCTGCTCACAAGATGGTTGGACCATGTCTAGCCAGCTGTTCATCAGCCAATCTCCCTCTATCACCTTCCCTGCTCTACCTCTCCTCCCAGCAAACACTCCCTCAACCTCTCTAACTTTTCTTGTGAAGTTCAGGATGCCAGAATTTCCATCTGTTTCAGTCTCATTTTGTCTTTCATATCTTTGTTGCATAGGGTCCATGTAGTGCTTCTGTCTACTATCTTACTGGAAGCTCCACCAGTCTTTTATAAAACATATTTGAGCAAACTAATTTCCACGACTGGTGCCAGAGGGGACGGTCATGGGCCTCTTCTTTAGTTTGGGTAACCAGGATCACACCTGCTCTTTAACATTTTAAAGACATCTCTTGCAGCTGATTTGCCTAATACAACACAGCATTTGATTTCTTGACAGCTACTTCCATGAGTATTTGTTGTAGATCTAAGAAAAATGAAGTATTGGTCAATTTCAATCTTTTCTTCATTTATCATGGTGTTACTTATTGATCCATTTGTGAAATTTTTTGTTTTCTTTACTGTAAAGTGAAGTTCATACTGAAGTCTGTAGTCCTTGATCTTCATCAGTATGTATTTTAAATACTCTTTGCTTTCAGTAAGCAAAGTTATACCATCTGGATATTGCAGGTTGTTAATGAATCTTCCTCCAATCCTAATGCCAAGTCTTCTTTGTGTAATCCTGCTTCTCTGATTATTTGTTTAGTATATAGATTGAGCAAGTATGGTGAAAGCACACAACCCTAGTACACACTTTTCCTGATTTTAAAGCATTCAGTATACCATTGTTCTATCAGTTGTTGAACTGCCTCTAGGTTTATGTAGGTTCCTCACAAGCACAATGTGTGGGTACAAATGGGCATAAATATGGATCTCTTCAGTCAGATGGCCAGGTAGGTGTCTTCCAAATTGAAATATATGAGTGAGCACCTCCAGTGCTGTATCAGTTTGTTGAATTATTTTTATTTGTATTCACTCAACTCCTGGAGTCTTATCTTTTTTTGCTAAAGCCACCTCTGTAGCCTAGACTTCTTCTTTCAGTACAATTGGTTATTGATCTTCTGATAAATCATGATAAGTTTGAATATTGACAATTTCTTTTTGTAGTTACTCTGTATATTCCTTCCATCTTCTTCTGATGTTTTCTGCATCATTCAGTATTTTGCCCAAAGAATCCTTCAATGTTGGAGGCTTGAATTTTTTCTTCATTTCATTCAGCTTGAGATGTTCTAACCATGTCCTTCTCTTTTGGTTTTCTAATCTTTGCACATTTCATTATAATATTTGACTTTGTCTTCTTGAACTGCATGTTGAATTTCTCTGTTCAGCTTCTTTAAGTCCTTATTCCATCCATTTACTTTAACTTCTCTGAGGTCAATAGCAAGTTTCAGAATCTCTTCTGACATCCATTCTGTTGTGTGTTTGTGGGAGGGGGGAGGGGGGTTTAAACATTTCCTGCCTTTATAATGACATTTCACTTGCTTTCTTTTTGATATTCTTGGTGTCATCTCACAACTTTTCTGGTCTTTCATCATTAGTGTCAAATGAATCAAATCTGGTCTTGAGATGGTCTCATAATTCAGGTGGTATAGTTTCAAGGTCATCTTTTGGCTGTCATGAACCTATTTTCATATTTTTCAACTTCAGTTAAATTGCATATAGGTAAGTGATGGTTTGTTTCAGTCTTCCCTGGCCTTAATTTGGCTGATGATATTTACTTTTTCCACCCCGTTTCCCCACAGATGTAATTAATTTAATTCCTGTGTATTCCATCTGGTGACGTTCATGTGTATAGACCCCTATTATATCGTTTCAAAGCATATTTGCAATGAGATACTCATTAGTCTTGAAAAATTCTATCAGTAATTTCCAGCATAATTTCTATTACCAAGGCCATATTTTCGAACTACTATTCCTTCCTCTTTGTTTCCAACCATCTCATTCTAATCAACAGTAATTATCAGTTTATCTTGTTTGCATGTTTGATCAATTTCAGACTGAAGTGGTTGGTAGAATTCTTCAATTTTATTGTCACCAGATATAACAGGTTGTGTGTAACTTGAATAATAGTGGTATTAAATAGTCTTCATTGTAGGCATATGGATATTATCCTATTACAGAGAGCATTGTACTTCAAGATAGGTCTTGAAATTTTCTTTTTGACAATGAATACATCACCATTCCTCCTGAATTTCTTATTGCCAGCACAGAAAACCATATAACTGTCAGATTCACAATGGCCAATATCAGTCCATTTCAGTTCATTAATGTCTAGGATATTGATCTTCATGCATTCCATTCACAACTTCCAAGTTTGCTAGATTCATACTTTGTATATTCCATGTTCTGATAATTAATGGATATTTGTTTCTTCTCATTTTGAGTTGTATCCCATCAGCAAATGAAAGTCCTGAAAGTTATCATTATGGTCCATTCTACTTTGAGGAGGCAACACTTCCACAGTCATACTTTCAGGTTAAGTCCCTGGTTGGCGAGGAGAGTCTCAACATTTATTTTCACACCAAAATAAACTTGTACTAATTTGGAATCCTGATGTGGCACTGTGGGTTAATGCACTGGACCATAAAGTCATTTGAACCACAAGACTGGTAGTTCAAGCTTATCAGCTACTCCTCGGAAACCTTATACTGGATTGCTATGGGTTGGAACTAACTCAATGACACTTAAAACAACAAGAATTTGTTATAACATGTCTTGTTGTTGTTATTTTAAAGTGCTGTGAAGTTGGTTACAATTCATAGAGACCCTGCACTTGGTCTCAGAGGCTTTAAGTCTTCATGGGGGCAGACAGCCTCATCTTTCTCCTGTAGAGCTGCTGGTTGGCTTGAACTGTGGACCTTGTGGCTCACAGTCCAGTGCTTATCATATACAGCCACCACACTCCCCCCCCCAAATGTCTAAATAGGATCTGATTTGAAGCACTAGAAAAGATAAGACATGAGTATGAAAAGAGCCCCCATCAGAGCAACATGTGAGTGATAACATCTGCTTATTATGAGAGTGTTTTGAAAAAGTTAGTCAAGAAATGCTGACAGAAAAATGCCTGACAAAACTTCACCAGAGAATCCCTCTTCACCACTATGATGCTCCTGCTTATTTCTCTGATGAAAGGCAATTTTGCTAGAGTTTCAATGGGAAATTATTAGACATAGGCCATACAGTCCTGATTTGGTGCCTTCTGAATTCTTTTAGTTTCTAATCTTAAATATCTTTAAAGGGCATTCATTTTGTAAACAAACAAAAACCGAAAAGGGCACCCATTTTTGTAAAAAACAAACAAAAAACAAACAAAAACAACAGTAAAACTGTATTGATATGGTTGAATTCCCAAGACCCTGAGTTCTGGTAAAGACGGACACAGGGCTGGTAATATTTTACTAAGTGTCTTTACCTTTTACATAGCTTATGTTGAGAAATACACTTAAAAAAAAACAACAACAAAAAACTTTATCATTGAATTCCACTTGTCCATGAAGTTTTTGAAGTCTCCTTATATATATGTGAATTACTTCTTAACACCATTTAAAAGAAGTCCTGATCGTGTAGTGCATTATGCATTGGGCTGCTAGTTGCAAGGTCAGCATTTTGAATAAACCACCCAATCCATGGAAGAAAGGATTTCTGCTCCCATAAAAGATTGACAGCCTCAGAAACCCTATACTAGGTTGCTATGAGACAGAAACAACTCTATGGCACAATACAATAGCAGCAGCAAACATATGTAAAATATTTCTTGTTATATATATATATTGTTATGTTCCATAGAGCTAGTTCTGACTGACTCATGGGGAACCAGTATAGAGTTTGCAAGGAGTGACTGGTGAGTTTGAACCCCCAACTTTGTTGTTCAAATTGACCTTATAATCCAATGCTTTATCCCACACAGCAGCACACCAGGACTTCATTATGTATGTACATATATTTTAATGGTAGCTATTACTTCTTATTTTAAAGTAAAAGAGTATCAATGATTAACCTTTAAATATGTCTAATGAGGAGCTCTGGTAGCGTACTGGTTACGAATCGGGCTGTGAACCTTAAGGTCAGCAGTTCGAAACTACTAGCCGCTTCGCGGGAGAAAGATGAGGCTTTCTACTCCCGTCAAGATTTACAGCCTTGGAAACCCTGTACAGGGTCGATATGGGTCGGAATCGACTCGACAGCACTTAACAACAACAACAATGAGTTTATATAGGAATTAGTTATGGAGTTTTGCTGTGGGTTAATGCATTGGACTGCAAGTCGGTTTGAACCACATGTCTGAGGTTCAAGCTCACCAGCAGCTCCTTGGAAACTCTATTCAAAGTCCCTATGGGTTGGACCCAACTCAAAGGCACTTAACAACAACAACAACAACAGCAAATGAGCTTGTATAACCTTGTGATTATGGATGGAGGGACTTTTATCATGACATCGTATTTTATCCAGCATGAAAAAATGATATTTACATATTGCAGAATTTAAACTGACAGTGTTTGGTATAACTGTGAGAGGTCTGTAAGTTTTAGGAATTGGGAATCAGAATAAGAAATCATTTAAAAATTGAATCAGCAAAAAATTAGTGAAAAATGGCATCTTAAAAGATCAGTCATCTCTTATATACAGATCGCCAGTATTGTTCAGTTAGGTTTCAGGGATAACTATGTGCATGCTTCTGTAAAATTGTAAAACTGTAATTCTTATTTTTCTGCTGTCTTCCCAGACTCCCTGTGTCTAACAATATTTCTAAGTGAAGCACTATGGTGGGATATAATAATCAGAAACCTCATATTTCCTTTTCTTTTGAGTTTATGGGGAAGGGGAAAACCCAAGCATACAATATTGCAATTTGGATCTGCACCATCAGTTCTAAATTGTAATAAAGGTTATAAGACATTAAAAACTATATGCTCACAAATTTGTCTTTAAGGATCTAATAGGGAAATAGATACTTCATAGAAATATTTAATTGAATGCTATGGAATGGACTTATCTGCTTAATTTGTTATGCTATTTTATACAATTTTTCCTTTATGTCCCTGTAGTTTTGTTTTGTTTATTTTAACAAAGAAAGTATTAGAAGAAACTAGGTTACAAAATTTACTTCCACTTCTTTTGGGAACACAATTGAATCCAATAAGTTATTTAACTTATTACCAACATCATTTTCATATTTTATCTGCTTATCAAAAGTTCTAAGATTTTATAACATTATTAGAAGTAAATTGTTCTTCTTCATGTCCAAATCCAGTGCCTATCCCTATGTCTGATTTATGCAAAAATGTTTGCAGTTCAACCTCTCAGATGATGGAGGTGACATGGAGTACCAATTTTTATAGATATTCTTATTGATTGCAATGTTAACTTGTATCCAATATTATATGGGAAACATTTCCATATAAGATTTTCTGTATCCTAATTGGACTCCTGGTATGGCACTGTTGGTTAATGCACTGGACTGCAAAGTTTGTTTGAATTACAAACCTGGTAGTTCAAGCTCATTAGCTGCTCCTTGGAAACCCTGTACAGGGTTGTTATAGGTCGGAACTGACTCAACGGCACTTAACAATAACAGTAGCAAAGTATACTGTAGGATAAACACTGGTCTGTAAAGTTGGTTTGAACTGCAAGATTTGTGGTTCAAATTCATTAGCCACTCCTTAGAAACCATATACAAGTTTGCTATGAGTCATTACCAACTCTATGGCACTTGACAACAGCAACAACATGTAGCATCTTTAATGAGTTTATTTAGGCTGTTTTGAAAAGGGATTTTGTTATAGTAGTGTGCAGTTTATTAACATTGAAAATTTGGTCAAATGCCTGATTTCACTGAGCTTCATCATAAATGGCAAAGATAATAAAAACATTATTTGCATCTAATACACAAAGATGTTGTCAAAATAAAAATCATGTAAAGCATACTAAAAAATGCTCTGTAGACTGCAGGTTTTTAAAAAATGTGGATATAATACAATGTTGAATAAAGTCAGTTATAGGTCTTAGTTACTCAGATGTTTACAGTGTTTGTACTTCCATTTAAAATTAATATTTATGGAACATATATCAGGGTTGGAGTGTTTTACAGAAGTTAGTCTGGGTGGCACTATTGGCCTGAGTTTGTCTACTAACCCAAATGTTGGTTCTCAAAACCTACATAGCAGTGCTAAAGGAGAAAGGCCTGGATATCTGCTACCATAAATATTATTGTTGTTATTGAGTGCCATTGAGTTGGTTCCAACTCATAGCAACCCTGCATAGTGTTTTCAAGAAGCAACTGGTGAGCTTGAACCACTGACCTTGCAGTTCAAACCAACTTTGCAGTCCAGCACATTAACCCACAGTGCCACACCATAAACGGTACAGCCAAGAAATTCCTAGGAAGCAGTTCTACTCGAACACATGGGCTCACCATCGGTTGGGATCAACTTAATGTCAATGAGATTTGCTGTTTTTTGTGTTTTGGTCAAAGGGTGATATAGACCTTTAAGGTGAAGCTATTTGAAATCAAGTTATTAGTGGCTTGATGGTGGTGGTAGAGGAGAACAGATTGTTGAACAGGAATAAAGAGTAATCATAGACACAAAATACTGATTTCAATGTATGTTAGTAAATACTGAAATGATGATGATATAATTCTTATATGATAATGATAGTTATAAGAATCTTACTATGAAAACTTCTATTTCTGATCAGATGCAAACTCAGCATTCCATACACTCTCCTCTACTGTTTTCTTTGAAATTGTGCATGGGAGTGGGTTGCCAATATCACCTTGGACAAAGCAACTGATCCAGAAGTTTGAAATTGTAAATAATGTCAAACTTCTTAAAATCTCCAATATGTCCTCTTTGTTTTTCTTTACTTAAGTGAAAATAGTCTCTAAGAAAAGTTAATATGTAATCTAATAAACAATAGTTGAATGATTGAAACACTTGGGGTTGCAATTTCAAATTTTCCTTATTCAACAACTCAAGATGTCATTCGGAGCAGTCACATCAGTAGGTACTCGAAGCAGCAAATCTTACCCCAAACAGTACATCTGAACAATAAGAGTTATCAGCCTTGGCAAAGCCTAGCCATGTACATAAATGCAATCCATCTACTTGTAATAAATGGAGAGGAGAAAGCAATAAACATGCAAATGTACTCCCATTCTTTAAAAATACATTTTTTATACTACCTCAGCAAGAGAATGGAGGAAATTGAAACAGAGACAAAAGCAAAGAAGATAAAGAAAACTTTAAAAAATGTATATTTTACCCTGAAAATATTGCTTAGAAAAATTAGACTGTCTGAATAATAAATTGATATTAAGTTATAATCAGATATTATTATTATGTTTCATATTCTAAATTTCAGAAAATAAAAGTATCTTCACTCATGAAAACGTAAATCAATCATAGAAAATAGGGTAAGAGTGGGTTAATATCTTTTAGGTTTATCCATATTTAATGAAAACCTCTAGTATATGAAGTGGCAATTTCAGTAAATAAATATTTACAAAGTGGAACAAATATACCTATGTGGACTGAAATTCGTCAAACACAAAATGTGATTGGTATTGTAAAAAGTCAAGAAAAAGTTTTCACACTAAAAGAAACTTTCTCTGATGGTTGTCAGGAGTTAGAAGAAAGGAGGAATAATTCACTAGCTATGAGATTCTTGTTGTTAAGTGCCAATGCCTTGAAGGAATGAATCGCTAGACATAGGGGTTCAGGGTCATAGTCTTAGAGGATACCATGATCAATTGGCATAACATAGTCCACAGTGACAATGTTCTCCATCAAAAGTTTGTTGACCATCTAAGGTGTAATTATTGATCTCTCCCTGTGTGGAAGAAAGAAGAGTGATGAAAAGATGCAAGGAAGCAATTAGTCCAATGGACTAGTGGTCAATGAGAACATCAGTCTCCATGACCTTAACACCAGAAGAAGTAGATGGTACTTGGCTACCACTACCAACTGCTCTGAAGGGGATCACATTAGAAGGTCCTAGAGAAAATGTGAAGAAAACTCAAATCATAGATATGATAAGGCTTATTGTTGTTGTTGTGAAGTGCTGTCAAGTGGATTCTGATCCATAGCGACCCTATATAGGGTATTTGATGAGCAGCTGGTGAGCTTGAACCTCCGACCTGGCAGTTCAAATGGCTTTGCAGTCTGGCGCATTAACCCAAAGTGCCACACCAGGACTTCTAGATGGATAGAAATTGATGGAACCTAAATCTGTGGTCTTTGTTCACCCTTCAGGTCTGGATCTGAACTCACCTATGCGTCTCAATTTCCAGCCAAGTAATAGATCTCTAGAGGTAACAACAACCCTACAGAGGTATGTACACTATAAAATGGTCAACCATTTGAGATAAAAAAGGGCAGCATTTGTTCAAGAGCAAAGTTCAAAAACAATGGGAAAGAAGGAGGAATAGATACAAGAAACACAAAGGATTAATGATATTATATTGACAGGATTGCAATCAGTGAGATGAAATTAAGTTAATACGATTGTTGAATGTAAAACTGATAATTTACTCTGCACACCTTCACCCAATTCACAATAAAAAGTTTTTAAAAGAGTAGTTCCTTTGACAAGATATTAACCAGTAATCACAACAAACGATCCTTGTTTGTTTTCTAAATAGTTGTTTTAAAAATGATTGTAATTAAACAGGTATTTGTTCATTTGCCATTGTTGGCATGAAAAATTTTTAAATCTTTAAAAAGATATTTTGAAAATAGGTTGTTGTTGTTGTTGTTGTGAAGTGCCATCGAGTCAGTGGGACACTTTAAATGCAATAATGTTCACCTACCAAATCCTTTGGGGGGAACTATTCTTTGGAGATAATATATAAATACTATAAATATGGAAATACAAGTGAATGAAAATAGTCTTACTCTATTTTTATTTTATGTATGTGTTGGTATAGAGAGAAAGAATCCTATTGGTGAAAGAGTTAAGTTCTCAGCTGCTATCAAAAGGTCCGAGATTCAAACCCAATGCGTGGCTTTGTGAGAGAGAAAAGTTGCCATCTGTTCCCATAAAGATCGTTGTTAGATGTAAAGTGGGTTCTGAGTTTTAGCATCCCTATCCACAACACAATGAAATACTGCCCAATTCTGCCCCATTATCATAGTTCTTGCTAGAACAAATTGTTGCTGCCACTATGCCAAGCCATCTGCTTGGGGGCTTCATCTTTTTCACTGAACCTCCACTTTACCTAGTATGATGTCCTTCTCCAGAGACTGGTACCCCTTGATAATATGTCCAAATTATGAGAGATGTAGTCTCAGCATCCTTGCTTCTGATGAACATTATGTCTGTATTTCTCCCAACACAGATTTTTTTGTTTTTCTGGCAGTCCATGTGGTACTTTTAATATTCTTCACAAGTACCATATCCAAAATGCATCAATTCCTCTATGTTCTTCCTTATGCATTGTCCTTATTCATTTTATATGAGGCTATTAAAAATATCATGACGTGGATAAGGCACAACTTATTCCTCAAACTGACACTGCTGCTCTTGAACTCTTTAAAGAGGTCTTGGTCAGCTGATTTGCCTACTGCAATAAATATGTCATTTGCTTTCTTGACTGCTGCTTCCACAACTGTTGATAATGGATCCAAGCACTATAAATTCTTATAAAACTTCATTTATTTTTTTCATTTGTCATGATGCTCTTTATTGTTCAAGTGGTGAGGATTTTTGTTTCCTTTACACTGAGGTAAAACCCATACTGAAGGCTTTGATCTTCATCAGTAACAGCTGTCTCTTGGTCGAAGTACAGGTTCCTCATGAGCACAACTAGGTGTTCCTGAATACTCATTCCTGTAATGTTTTCCATAGCGTGTCAGGATCCACACAGCTGAAACCCTTTTACAGTCAATAAAGCCCAGGTAAGCATCAGTGAGCTGAATTGGACTGGTATTGGCCATTTTGAATCTAACAACCACATGGTTTACTATGCCAGGAATGATAAATTGAAATTGAATAGGAATGATGTTGCATTCATTGTCAAAAAGAACATATCCAGACCAATCATGAGGTCAAATGCTGTCTGTGATACAATTATATCAATGCGCCTACAGGGAGTCCTGGAGTGACACTGTGGGTTAATGCACCAGACTGCAAGGCAATTTGAACTGCAATGTTGCTGGTTCAAGCTCACCAGCTGCTCCTCGGAAACCCTATACAGGATCGCTATGAGTCAGGATAGACTCAACAGCACTTAACAACAGTTAATACCACGGTTATTCAAATTTACGTACCCACCAACCACTTAAGCAAGTGAGGATGTAATAGAAGAATTCTACCAAATTTTTCAATCTGAAATGGATCAAACATGCAGTCAAGATATATTGATCATTACTGGTAATTGCAATGCAAAGGTTGGGAGCAAAGAAGAAGGATCAGTAGGTGGAAAATATGGAATTGGTGATAGAAATGATGCTGGAGAACTCATGATAGAATTCTGCAAAACCAATGATATGTTCATTTCAAATACCTTCTTTAGACAGCATAAGAGATGACTATACACTTGGACTTCACCAGATGGAATACATAGAAATCAAATTGACTACATCTGTGGAAAGAGATGATGGAAAAGCTCCATATCATCAGTGAAAACAAGGCCAGGGACAGACTGTGGAACAGACCATCAATTACTCATATGCAAATTCAAACTGAAGCTACAGAAATGAAAACAAGTCCATGAGAACCAAAATATGACCTTGACTATATCACAACTGAATTTAGAGATCATTTGAAAAACAAATTTGATACATTAAACACTAAAGACTGAGTACCAGAAGAGTGGTGGGATGACATCAAGAACATCATACATGAAGAAAACAAAAAGTCATTAAGGAAATAAGAAAGAAGGAAAAGGTCAAAATGGAAGAAATGAGGAGGTCCAAGAGCTGAACAGAAAATTTCAAAGATCAGCTTGAGAAGATAAAGGCAAATATTGCAATAAAATGTGCAAAGATCTGGAATCAGAAAACCAAAAAGGAAGAACATGTTCAGCATTTCTCAAACTGGGGGAACTGAAGAAAAATTTAAACCTTGACTTTCATTATTGAACGATTATCTGGGCAAATTATTGAATGATGCGGAAAGCATCAAGAGAAGATGGAAGGAATATACAGCGTTACTTTACCAAAAGGAAATGGTTCATGTTCAACCATTTCAAGAGGTAGCATATGATCAAGAGCCAATGATACTGAAGAAGGAAGTCCAAGTAGCATTGAAGGAATTAGCAAAGTACAAGGCACCAGAAATTGATGGAATAAAAATCAAAATCTTTCAAGAAAGTGAAGGGGCACAGGAGCCACTCATTCATCTCTGCCAAGAAATTTAGAAGACAGCTATCTGGCCGACTGATTGGAAAAGATCCATATATGTGCCCATTCCAAAGAGAGGTGACCCAATGGGATGTGGACAATCTCTTTGATATCCCATGCTAGGTAAACTTTTGCTAAAGGTAATACAGAAACAGCTACAGTCATGCATTGACAGAGAACTTC
>NW_006408726.1:225424-227112 GCF_000296735.1 Chrysochloris asiatica
TATACAAGAGTAACAGCTAACAGGAAACTGAAAGATTTCCTTTGTGACCAGGAACTGTAAAAAAAGACAAGGTTGCCTTTTATCACCACTTCTATTCAATATTGTGCTAAAAGTGTTAGCCTGAGCTATAAAGCAAGAAAAGTAAAGTAAATCGGTAGGGAAGAAACATAACTCTCCATTTGCAGATGGTATCCTATACATGTTGTGGTTAAGTGCCCTTGAGTTGTTCTGACTCATAGCAACATGTATAGGGTTTCTGAGGAGCAGTTGGTGAGTTTGAGCCAACAATCTTGTGATTCATACCAACCTTGCGTATCCTACAGTGCTATACTGGGACTCCATCCTATACATGGTTGTGGTGGTGGTGTGCCATGGAGTCAGTTCCAACTTATAGAGACCCTGTATACGGTTTCCAAAGCTATAGATTTTATGGGAGCAGAAAGCCTCATCTTTCAATCCATAGAAAGTGCCAAAGACTCATCAAGAAAAGCATGGGAATTTGTTCAAAGATTCAGCAAAGTGACAGGGTATAAGATCAATATATAAATATCAACTGGATTCCTTTACAATAACAAAGAGAGCTCTGAAAAGAACATCAGGAAAACAATATCATTTACATAGCCACCCAAAACATGAAATAACTGGCAATAAATCTAATCAGAGAAACAAAAGATAAACACAAAGAAAACTACAAAGCACTGTACAAGAAGCCAAAAGAGACCTACTAAAATGGAAGAATATACCACATGCATGGATTTAAAAAAAAGTAACATTCTGAGAATGTCATCACTATCCAAAGCAATCTATAATTTTAATGCAATCCCAATCCAGATTCCAACATTAGTCTTTAAAGTGAGGAAAAACTAATCACTAACTTTATGAGGAAACAAGAGACACTGGATAAACAAAACATTACTTAAAATGAGGAACAACTTATGAGGCCTCTCAATTCCTGATCTCAAAACCTACTACATAGTCACTGTAGTCAAAATAGCCTGGAACTGCTCAAGGAAAGATGCATCGATCAATTAAACAGAATTAAGAACCCAAAACTAAATCCACCCACCTATGGTCTGTTGATTTCTGACAACGAGCCAAATGGGGAAGTGATCATCTCTTCAACAAATGGAACTGGCAAAACTGGAGATCCATTTGCAGAAGAATGAAACAAGACTCTTATCTTACACTATATACAAGAATTCAATGTGGATTATAGACCTAATTGTTAAACCTAGAACTATAAAAATATCAGTATGAGTCAGAACTAACTTGACAGCATTAAATAAACACAAACAATACATGGCATATACACTCTGTTAAATATAACTGAAAATCTCAAACAGAAGACAAACTAGTTAACTGGGATCTCCTACAAATTAGTCACTTAAGTGCATAAAAATATCTCACCAAAAGAGTAAAAACAGAACATAGACTGGGAAATATTTTTAGTAATGACAAGGGACTAATCTCTGAAATTTATAGAAAACTTCAACACCTCAACAAGAAAAAAACAAATAATCTAATTAAAAAATAGGCAGAGGACATGAACAGATACTTCACCAAAGAAGACATTCAAGTAGTCAACAAATATATGAAGAAATACTAGCAATTATTAGTCAGTATTATTTTTGTTAAGTAGCTCTGATAGTGTAGTGGTTACAAGTTGGGCTGCTAACCAAAAAAAATTT
>NW_006408726.1:228052-238136 GCF_000296735.1 Chrysochloris asiatica
CAGCCTAAATACCATCAACAGAAGATTGGTTATACTAATGTTGGTATGTACTCACAATAGAATATTATGCAACCTTGAAGAATAATATGAATCTGTAAAACACCTCACAACATGGGTGAACATGAAGGACATTATGCTCTGTGAGATTAGTTAATCATAAAAGGACAAATATGACACCAGTATTGTAGAAAATCAAGAAAAAAATTTCATACTAAAAGAAACATTTTTTGATAGTTTTGGAGTGGGGGTAGTTACAGGAGAATAATTTACTGGATAGAGGGTAGACATGTGTTAACTTGGGAGATGGGGAAAGCAATATACAACAAAAGGCAGGTTGCCAGAAGAATGATAAAGGTAGGGAAAGACACAGGGAGGAGTTCAGGAGTTAAAAGCAAAAGAGGTAAATATTATATTTATATACACAATACTGCAACAATGATTTTTTATGGGTAGATACCCCCCACTCCCAAAGATAACCTATGGATAGATACAGAGTCCTGGTTTGGTGCTGTGGGTTAATGATTAATAACAACAATGGGTAGATACATGTACAGATGTATTTGTTGTTTTTAAGTGCATCAAGTCAGTTCTGACTCATAGAGACCCTGTATAAGGTTTTTGAGGAATGGCTGGTAAGCTTAAATCAAGCTGACTTTGTAGTTCAAACTGATCTTGCAGTCCAGCACATTAACCTGCAGTGCCACACTAGAACTCCTCAAATGGATAGATGCACAATGCTAAATGGGTATGGGAGGAAGAGTGAGAGTATACTGATAAATATGTAAAGATTTGACAGGCTATTTTTACAAGTGTATTTATTTTTGCTGCAAACATATCCATGAATATGATAGAACACACAAGAATCATAATTATGAATATTTTTTAGCTATTACCAAACATGTTGAGAAATGAATTGATGGGCCTGAGAGTAATTAAAAGAATACCTTTATTTACAGAAAGCTTGTAAGCACATATTCAACCTATAACTGATTGGAATACCTAAAGGTGCTCTAGAGCTTGCTCAGTAAAATAGACATCTTGCAGAGACTTTGTAGTGGATAGGACCTTAGGTGGAACCCTAAGCAACATCCAGAACCTTCTGAGGTGGGACTTTCTCACTTGAAAGCACAAGCAGACCAGCCTAGAACAGCTAAAGGAACAGAAGATATTTCTTGAAAGAAAGACCAGCAGGAAAAATTGAAAAAAACAAAAATGATTGACTACTACAAGAACAAGGAAGTTGTTCACTGGGGAGCCATCAAGGAAAGCAATCAAGTCCCTTCAGGACAAACCCCCTCCAAGACAGAAACTCAAAGGTAATGTATGAGGAGTCATGTAAGCTTGCTGGTGACCACGGTGGTCTACTGGTGAGTGGAACAGTGGGAAAGGCAGCAATGAAGATATGGGCTGAATTTGACAACATTCCATAAACTTCCATCGACCTGGAGATGAGAGAAAGAAGAGGAAGGACTGGTTGGTCTGAAGTGTCGTGTGTCCTGGTGACTCCTGAGCCCATGTCCTTGTCCATAGATACAGAAGGCTAGAGCTGAGAGTGAAGTGCCCAGCTGATATGACGTGAAGGAAGACACACAAGAACACCCAAACTTGTAGATAGTATCCATTCAACCTAGCTTCGATGACTTGATGACAGAACTTGAATATAGGAAGATAAAAAAACTTTATTATAAAGGAAACAAGTATAAATTGCTAAAATTTGATGAGCCTGACCTATAATTATGGATGTAGTGACTCAAAATACCAACAGAAGGGAAGGAGCCTTCATGTCAATTATCAATCCTATCCCCTCTGTATACAGGGTTGATAGAGACAGACAACTTAGACACTGGCTACCTAAAGTGGGGGTGCTATAAAGGCATGAAGTGACTGGCTTACAAGTTTTAAAGAGGGAGTTTATTTTCAGAGTGTGTGGGGGAATGTAGAATCCCCACTGAATAGTTTCATTCTTGTCTATATGGATCTGGTGAAAAGAGATGTGGATAAGATTCTTATGATTCAGTAGTGAGTACTTGTTATCATGACTAATTGTGACTGTCACAACTGTAAAGGTAGAAGTTTGTAACAAAATGGGGGAATAGTTAATCTTACAGTCCAGTAACAGAAGACCATGGAACAATCAAGGAAGAGTACGAGCAGAATGTGGAACCCTATCCAGAGAAGCAGTAACACCAGCATTGGAGGCAGACATGATGACATGGAGAAATACAGCAGCTGAGGACTCTAGACTCATGGAAACAGGAAGGTTGTGTGCTGGCAGCCAGGAGGCAGGCTTGCAGAATGTACCCTTTGATTATTTAATTGATTATATATTCCTGAGTGTTTTCGTGTACACCCCCCCCAAAAAACAAAACAAAACAAAAAAACAGAAGGAATACGAGCAAATACTGCTGAATGATGATGTATGGAGGAAATTGCAATCATTGCAATGAAATAAATGATGAGCATAAGTCAATGTTCTCCCATGCAAACTGTCATTCCGTTCACAATAAAAACTTTTTTTAAAAAAAATATCTTTGTGAAAAAATAATACAAGACATGCATACACACAAGGGTAAATACAAACGTATAGATTCTAGGATTGCGTTTCACGCCTCTGTTCTCTCATCAGTCATAAGATCTGGACCAGGGTAGCCTAATTGGGAAGAGTAAGGGAACATCTTATTAGGGTTAGTCAGGACCAAGGGGAAAACAGAAATGAAGAGGACTGAGTTGCTGGCAGTGATTTTGTAATTCCTGTTGTGATTACAGATGAGACAAGCTCTTTAGTGTTTTTGTCCTATGATCTGGCTTACCAACATGGATTTGTTATCAGAAATAAAGACTGTGCATTTGGTTTAGGTAGTTCATATGCAAAACTTTTTACTTAACTCAATGCTGGGTGGGCATTAGAAAAAGGCAGACACAAGTGAAGGAAAGTATGTTTCTGATTATTAAATTTATTTGTGGGCAGTAAAAATTATAAAGTCTCTAATACTTTAAACACTGTGCAAGTTTAATTAGATAAGAGGCCTTATTGAAGTCCTCCGTGTTGAAGCCCATAAGTGATCTTATGGAGTTCACAATATAAGGTAAAATTAAGTGAATGTGTGTGAGTGTGTATGTATGTATGTAAGTTGAGGGAGGAGCAATGGGAGGAAGTTAAAACACACATAAAAACAAAGAACCAAACAAACTATACAAATTATAAAACCTCAAGGAATAGTTGTTGTTGTTATGTTCCATGGAGACGGTTCCGACTCATAGCGACCCAGTACAGGGTTTCGGAGGCTGTAAATTGATACGGGAGCAGAAAGCCTCATCTTTCTTTAGCGGAACATTAAGACTCAGGAAACCTAAATTTACTGGTAATTATTTTGCTTGTTAGCTGCTTTACTTGGGTTATTATTATTTTTTAAATCATACTTGATAGCAGCATATGCCATTTGGAAGTAAGTATAACGAAATCTACTTTTCAGGGTTATGAGAAATTAATGATATGAAATGTGCAAAATGCCTACACAATGTGGGTCACATATAATGTTATTAAAAATATTTATCCTGGCTCCCTTCCCTCTGTGACCCCTTTTTGTTTACTATGTTGACACCAACAAGGCAAATGACTTCATTGGGAACTGATCATTTGTCATAGAAACTGGACAATCTCATGTAAGTGGAGGCTCATAAATTGTACTTTGGTGTTGGCGGTGTGTTGAAAATGGTTAATGGTATCTCAGATTAGGATGCAGATTCCAAACGTCCCTGAAACCGTGAGCTCCGGGGCTTCAGACTTGCTAGGAGAGAGAGAGGAGAGGAGATGAAAGTAGTGAGGCTTTCTATGGTCATTTGTTCAAATGACTTTTTAATGATGGCACAAACTATTTTCACATCTTAGGTACACAACAGAAATGAAAAAATAAATAAACCATTTCTTGAACTCTTGGCACAAAGCCAATGAAATAACTGGAACTGCTTAAAAGCACTCTAAAAACCTGTATAATTTACATTTAATTATGCTCATTGACTTTAATTTGCATACAATTAGTTATCTAAAGAACAAAGATCCTGAAATATAAGGAAGCACATTTTTTTACAAATACAAAAGTACATTTTTCTAATAATTGCAACTGAAAAAACAAAAAGAGTGATTATCATAGAATTAACACATTCTAGTCTAAATTGTAACCTGGTGACTTCCAAATGTTGGAAGGGGCAAAAAGACCTTTTTATTTCTCTCTATTAGTTTAAGGTATTGTATCAGACCATTTTATCATATTTGTAATACAGTTGTTTAAATAATAGAAATATTGTTCAAACCTAGCACCATGTTAGGAAAGAATATTAACCTTGCCTGTCTTCTGTATAGTCTACTGCATTTTTAAAGTGTTATACATGGTATCTTGCCAGTCATTTTTCTATGTACACCAATGTTGTATGTTGCATCATCTAGAAAGCTTGGTCTTTTCATGACAACGACCCCATCATTTACCTCCTTTGTTTTATTTTTTAATCTTAGTGGAGCTTTCAGTATTAGTTTAGTGCTTCTAGATTTCAACTCATTTGAGAAAGTAGTGGTTTGGCATCATCACAGTGGTGGTTTTAGTCTCAGAAGTTTTGCCGCACCGTCTTGAATTTGCATGAATGGAATCCTAGTGTATTATAAAGTACTGGATTGCAAGGTCAGTTTGAACCACAAGCTTGGTGGTTCAAACCCACTAGCTGCTCCTTACTATGAGTTGGAACTGATTGATTGTCACTTAACAACAATGACAATTCATATGAATAAAACCTTGGCATTACCAGTGATCTGTTCTCATAGGAAGACAGGTACTCTCAAATATAATGAAGTTAGAGCAACAGCCATTATCTTCCCATATTGTTGTATGTTGTTGAGTCAGATTTGGCTCATAGCAACCCTATATAGGGTTTGAATTGCTGGTTTATGGTTAGCAGTCCAGTGCTTAGCCTACAGCACCACACCAGAGTTGGTAGTTTGTTATCATATTCATTCAGTTGTGTTTGTGGATGGTGCAAAGGTTTAATGTGCTTAGCTGCTAATGGAAAGGTTGGAAATTTGTGTCCATCCAAAGGAAACTTGGAAGAAAGACTTGGGATTTGCTTAAAAAACAAAACAAAACAAAAAACCATTGAGCACTTAATAAAACACAGTCCCACTTGGACACACATTGAGTTACCATGTGTTTGAAGCAAAGACAAGTGACAATACAAAAAACATGGGTAATGGGGAGAAGGAAGGCTTCAGAGCAAATGACTTACCACTTTGATACTCTCTTTCCTTGCAAAAAGTATTCATGCCTTGTTGCATTTACTGTCCTGCAAAAACACTGAGTGGAAGAATATACTACTCAAAACATATAGTTAAGAGGATTAGGGGAGAGGATATTTTTGAGTTAGAAAACTCTCAACTTGTTTCTTCTCCTCATATTTATTAGACTTTATCAAAGCAGAAAGTCCAAAAACATTTTTGCAAGCTTTAGGAAAACCTAGTTAGCAACATAAATTCTAAGACAAAGCTGGGTACAGAGAAACATCTGGGAATGTTCTGATTTCAAACACTCATAACTAACTCTTCCTAGTTATACAAACATCCTTGACAAACACAATGGACCAGAGTCTTCTCAGGTCAGCATGCTCTCTTTCTCACATACACTATTAGAGCAGAACATTCCAAGAAGCTACATTCTTTTAGCCCATGCTATGCCAGACTTAGTGAAAACAATCCCCACAATGCCTACCTGAAAAGAGCTTGGTGAGTATTGACTTATAGTAGTCTTACATGCAAATGGCACAGTGCCTGCGAGTAGATACTTAGTGTATTTTAGTTCCCATGATGACGTAAGAAACACTGAATTTCATGCCAAAAGAAAGGTTTGACCTGGGAAGAGTAGCTTGAAATTCAATTTACTTTGGATGGAAATTGCAAGGAGATTTATGAAATAAAAAATAGAAAATTTATGCATAATGTATTTTGAGAATAGAGTTAGATCTTAAAACAGCATTAGAACAATAAAATGCTAACTAGTGTTTAAGATGATGTTCTCTGGTAGTTGGTTCCCTTGATTTTTCAGCACTTTAGCAGGAAACTTTCTGAAATAAACCATATACATTTTTAAACAGTTTCAAGACGTGAAATCAATATTTTTGACTAATCAAAGGAACCACATATTTGAAACTACTGGATTAAGGGTGAGGGCCATCTTCAAAATATCCAGATGCTTGGTGCTATTTTGGTTAACTTATTTTTCATAGAATCAGACAGATTCCTTGCTCTGCCAAATGACTCTACTCCAGTCTGCCTCAGGGAGCAAACTTGAGACACATAATACATTATCAGCTGAATCAGATCATTTAAGGTTAAAACTTAGGTTTAGACAGAAATAAAATTAATAGATGGTGTCTGTGTATGTGTGTGTGTGTGTGTGTGTGTGCATGCACACATGTTCATACAATGATTTTGACTAACAGCTTTTAAGAGAGGTGTTTGAGAATACCTGTAACTACTATAGAAAGAAATATTATAATAGGACTTTAGTCTTCTGCTAGCACTTCTTGGAGAGCAGTGCAAAAACAGGGTAGTTCTTTTCTAAAAATAGTGCCTAAAATATCCCAAATGCTAAGTCTCTAGGATCAAAAGTCAGAGAAAGAAGAGCTGCAAGACAGACCTGATGGGGATCCAGTAAGCAACCTCTGTGACTTCTTTGGATACTTCTAGCCTCATAACAGATGACCTCTCCATTTACATAGCCTGAGACAGAAAATGCTTCATATAAAGAGCCCTCTCCTACTTGAGAGTTTGTTTGATTAGATCATGTCAAATAAAAATAATCTCCCCTTTTTTAAGTCAACTGTGACGTATAAAATAACCTCTTTAAGGAGGACCTATCTAAACATATTTATAAATCCTACGGATTGCAAAAGGTACATTTTCCACAGGAAAAGATTCTTGGGAACTGTTATAGAACTCTGTATACAGATGGGATGCCTAGGAATGTCCACAGTAAAGGCTGTCACACTCAATTCCTTGAGGTTGTGGACTTTTTAATGTGAGTTATTCAAGTGACTCATTTGTAAAGGTAAAACTTTTGTTTTATATTTGGGATATAGGCTTTGAAATAATTTAAGCATAGAAACCTTTTTAAGAATATGCAGGTTATGCAAAAGAAATAAAAAATAATTTCTTAAGCTCCCCATGAATGCTAATGAACACAGGAGGGCACAGATCAAGGATGGGCTAACTGAGGGCCCAGAAAAAAAGACCCAAATATGAATGATGCAGTATCATCAAGAAAAGAATCACTTGTAGGATAAATATTGGACTGTAGGCCTCAGGATCACTGGTTTGAACCCACTGGTTATTCCTTAGGAGAAAGATGAGTCTTTTTGCTCTTGAAAAGATTTTCAGCCTCCAAAAAATGTATACTATGAGTTGGAGCTGAGTTGATGCCATTTAACAACAATAGGAACAATCGTACACTACTAAAATACAATTAACTGATAAGTTAACTAGTACCATTGAGTTCATTTAGACTCATAGTGATTTTGTATAAGGTTTTCTGTGTAGCGGCCATTGGATTTGAACCACCAACCTTGCAGTTCAAAATGGCCTTGCAAATCTAGTGTTTATTCTACAATGCCACACTACACAGTTATACATATTCTGGGATATAATTTGAGAATATATATTGAGATCTGAGCCAGTACATATCTTTTGACCAGAAATTTTAAATCTCTAGACTTAAATTGAGGCAATAAAAATATGAACATATACAATTTTATGATAATGAATAAAATTTTATTTATATTGTCATATGCATTAACCATTAAGTTAATGAGCTCAATACTGGTAGGGTCAAACTCTGAGAGCCTTGTCTCCCATTTTCAATTGTTTGTCTATCAGTTTGTTGTGCTCTGTTGGCTTGTGTACTGCTGTGATGCTGAAAGCCATGGCAGCAGGGTCAATCATGGTGAGCAGGTTTCTGTGGAACCTCCAGACTTAAGCAGACAGAGAAGACACAGAGAGAGATCACTTCTGAAAACCTACAAATACAAGCCAAACATTGTAATGTATAGTGCCTGAAGATGAGCCCCTCAGTTAGGAAGGAACTCAAAATATGACTATGTAAGAGCTACCTCCTTTGATACAGTGGAGTTGACCTCAATGACTTGGATGCAGTTAAGCTTTCAGGATCTTCATTTGCAGATGTGGAACACCTTGAAATGGGAAGAAACAGCTGCAAGCATCCATTAATAATCAGAACATGGAATGTACAAAATATGTGTCTAGGAAAACTGAAAGTTGTCAAAAATAAAACGGTTGCATAAAGATCAATATTGAGATATTAGTGAGCTTAAATGAACTTGTATTGGCCACTTTGAATTAGGCAATCATATGGCTTACTATCTCAGTAATGACAAATTTAAGCAGAATGGAGTGACTTTCATCAATAAAAAGGACATTTCAACACCCATCTTAAAGTATAATGCTGTCTGTGATAGGAAAGTAGCTTTGTGCCTACAAGCAAGACCAATTAATACCACTATTATGCAAATTTATGTGCCAACCACTAAGATCAGTGATGATGAAATTGAAGAATTCTACCAACTTCTTCATATTGAAATTGATTGGTGGCATAGTGGTTATGAATTGGGCTGCTTACCCCAGGGTCAGCAGTTCGAAACTACCAGCTGTTCCATGGGAGAAAGATGAGGCTTTCTGCTCCCATAAAGATTTACAGCCTTGGAAACCCTGTACAGGGTCGCTATGAGTCAGAACCAGCTCCATGGCACATAACAACAACAACATAAACAAGCTGCAGTGATAATTACCAGTGATTGGAATGTGAAAGTTGGAAACAAAGAGGAAGGCTCATTAGTTGAAGAATATGATTTTGATGGTAGAAATGATGCTAGAAATCACATGGTAGAATTTTGCAAAAGCAACATTTAATCATTGCAAATACCGTTTTTTCAACAACATAAACAGTGACTATACTCTTGAACCTCCCCTGATAGAATACAGAGGCATCAAATTGGCTGGATCTATGGGAAGAGGCCATGAAGAAACTGAATAACATCACCCAAAAAAGGCCAGGGGCAAACTGTGGAATAGACCATCAATTGCTCATATGCAAGTTCAGATTGAAGATGAAGAAAATTAAAACAAGTCCACAAAAGCCACAATATGGCTTTGAACATATCTCATCTGAATTTAGGGATCATCTCAATCACATATTCGGTGCATTGAACATTAATGACTGAAGACTAGGGGAGTTGTGGGATGATATCAGGAGGATTAGACATGAAAACCTAAAAGATCAGTAAAAAGAGAAGAAAGAAAAGACCAAAATGGATTGGAAATTTGCTCTTGAGTGTAGAGAAGCTAAAGAAACAGGAATAAATGATGAAGTAACAGAAATGAACAGAAAATTTCAAAGGACAGTTCAAGAAAACAAAATAAAGTATTATAATAAAATGTGAAAACAAAATAAAGTATTATAATGAAATGTGAAAACAAAATAAAATATAAAATATGAAAAGCCTGGAGTTAGAAAACAAAAAGGGAAAAACACGCTTAGCATTTCTCCAGCTGAGCAAACTGAAGAAATTCAAGCCTTGAGTAACAGTGTTGAAGGGTTCTATGAGCAAAATATTAAATGAAGCAGGAGGCATCTAAAAAAGTTGGAAACAATACACAGAACACTATGCTAGTGACAATTGGTCTATGTTCAATCATTTTAAGAGGGTCATATGATAAATAACTGATGTTGTCCAAGAATGAAGTCCAAGCTGCACTGAATGTATTTGTAAAAAACAAGGTTTTAGAAATTGATAGAATACCAGGTGAGATATTTCAGCAAAGTGAAGCAGCAGTTGAAGCCCACACTCATCTATGCCAAGAAATTTAGAAGACAAATATGAGTCCAACCAATTGGAGGAGTTTCATATTTGTGCCCATTCCAAATAAAGGAGTTCTTGTGTGGCACTGTGCATTAATGTGCCAGACTGCAAAGCCATTTGAGGTCGGCAGGTCAAGCTCACCAGCTGCTCCTCGGAAACCCTATACAGAGTG
>NW_006408726.1:238406-239951 GCF_000296735.1 Chrysochloris asiatica
AATGGGTTTTCCAGAACCTTTCATTGTGTTGATAAGGAAAGTGTGAATCTTAAGAGGCAGTTGTTTGAACAGAATAAGCGGATACTGAATGGTTTAAATCAGGAAAGGTATGTGCCAGGATTGTATCCTTTCTGTCAGCACCAGAAGATTGAATATTGAAAGATGATGAACAACACCAGATTATTGTCAGATATAGTGCCAGAAAATGAGCCTCTCAGTTTGGAAAGCACTCAAAATATGACTTGGAAAAGCTGCCGTCTCAAAGTAGAGTTGGCCTTAATGACATAGATTCAGTTAAACTTTCAGGGACTTTACTTGCCAATGAGGCACAAATCTAAATGAGAAACAGCTGTAACATCCACTAATAATCAGAACATGGAAAGTACAAAGTCTGAGTCTAGGAAAAGTTGAATTTTTCACAAATTAAATGCAATGCATAAAAATCTATTTGAGCTGAAATGGACTGTTAGAGGCCATTAGAATCTCAAAATCATATGGTTTACTATGCCGGCAATTACAAATGGGAAGAAAAAATGGCATCACATTCATTATCAAAAAGAGCTGTATCATGATTTATCTTGAAGTATAATGCTGTCTGTGATAGGATCTATCCATATGCCTACAAGGAAGACCACTTAATACTAATATTATTCAAATTTACACATCAAACACTTAAGACAGAGATGATAAGATTGATGAATTTTACTAACTCCTTCAGGGTGAAATCAATCAAACATTCCATAAAGGTGTATTGATTATTTCTGCTGGTGATTGTAATGTAAAGGTTGGAAACAAAGAGGAAGGATCTTTTGGAAAGCATGGACTTGGTGATAGAAATGATGCTGGAGATTGCAAGATAAAATTTTGTGACACCAATGACTTCATCATTGCAAATATCTTTTTTAAACAACATAAAAGATGACTATACACATGGACCTCACCAGATGGAATACACAGAAACCAAATTGACCACATCTGTGGATGTAGATGGTGGTAGCTCTCCATATCATCAATCAAAACAAGATCAGGGAAGACTGTGAAACAAGTCATCAAATTCCTCTTAATGCAAGTTCAGACTGAAGCTGAAGAAAATTGAAACAAGTCCACAAAAGTCAAATATGACCATGAGAATATATCACCTGAATTTAGAGACCATCTCAAGAATATATTTGATGCATTAAACACTAATGATAGAAAACTAGAAGAGTTGTGGGATGATGTTCTAAATCAAGTACATCATACAGAAAGAAAGCCAAAGGTCATTAAGTAGGCAAGAAAGAAGGAAAAGCCAGAAATGAATGTCAGGAGAGACTCTGAAATTTGTTCTCCAGCACAGAAATATTAAAGTAAATGGAAGAAATAAGCAGGTACAGTAGTTGAAAAATATTTTTCAAAGGGCAGCTTGAGAAGACAAAGTCAAATGTTATGATAAAATATGCAAAGACATGGAGTTAGAAAACCAAAATGGAAAAACATGCTCAGCATTTCTCAAGCTGAAAGGAATAAGGAACAAATTCAAGCCCTGACTTTCACTATTGAAGGATT
>NW_006408726.1:240206-257235 GCF_000296735.1 Chrysochloris asiatica
TTCCAAGGAGATGTGACCAAACAGAATGCATATATCATCAGACAATTAATATCACATTATCATTAATATCACATGCAAGTTACATTTTGCTAATGATAAATCAAATTTGGCTGCAACAGGGAACTGTCAGGATTTCAAGCTGGATTTAGACAAGGACATGGAATGCGAGATATCACTGCTGATTTCAGATGCATCATGACTGAAAGCAGGGAATTCCAGGAAGATGTTTACCTTTATTGCAAAGGATTTCAACTGTGTGGATCATGACAAGCTATGAATAACATTTGGCAAAATGAACATTTCAAAACATTTAATTGTGCTCATGAGGAACCTATACATAGCATAAGAGGCAGTCATTTGAACAGAAAAGGGGGGTACTAATTTAAAATTAGGAAAGGTATGCACTATGGTTACATTCTTTTACCATACTTATTCCATCTGTATGATAAATACATAATATGAGAAGCTGGATTATAATGAAGAAGAACATGGCATCAGGATTGAAGGAAGACTCAGCATCCTATGATATGCAGATGATACAACCTTGTTTGCTGAAAGTGAAAAGGACTTAAAATATTTACTTATGAAGATCAGAGACCACAGCCTTCGATATGGGTTGCACCTCAATGTAAATAAAATAAAATTCCTCAGCATGGGACCAAAAAAATACCATCATGATAAGTGGAGAAGGGGCTATAGTTGTCAAAGACTTCATTTTGCTAAGACCCACCATCAATACTCATGAAAGCAACAGCCAAGAAATCAAACAATGGGTGATTTCTGGCAAGATGGCAGATTAAGCAGACACACTACAAGGACATTCTATAACAAAGATATAAGAGACAAAATAAAACAGACACAGATAACAATCCTGGTACCAAGAACTTCAGAAGAAAATTTAGAGAGGAGAATGGAGTGCTTGCTTGGAGGAAATGCTGAGCAAAGATGGCAAGAGAGGGAGACTGGTGAACAGCTGGCCAGATAAAGTTCACCAGTCTTGTGATCAGATTTATGTGGGTGATGGGGAAGATGTGATTTCTTCTTTTTTTCCACACTCCCCTGCTGATCCACACTATCAAACCCTGGGAGTTTTGAATCACATGGTTGAGACTCACAATAGTGTGAGTTGGGGGCTGGCTGCACTGCTTTGGTGCCTAGATTCAGGTGTGCTTGACTTCAAATGTACAAAACCCACTGAGCCACCAGTTTAGCATTTAACCAATCATGATGCCCCCAGCTTTCCTGTGGTTCTAACATAAAATAAAACCAGCTCCATCAAGGGGATCCATGAACTACTTCCAGACTGAGTGCTCTGATAACAATGAAGCCAATAGGAACTCTATCTGAGGCAAAAACAAAACAAAACAAAACAAAAAACCTCTGCTGTCACATCCCTTCCACAACCACCTCACAAGCTCCTTCCATTGCAGGAACCCTCCAGAAACTTCTATCCTCTGGATCTAACAATTGCACTGTTTTTACAAATATGACAAACCCCACAATGCCTCAGATACAACAGCCACATTTAGCTCACACAAAGAAACAAGAGAGAATGGCTTAAACAAATGACAAAGATGCAGTGCTAGAAAACATTGCTGAGGAAGAGAAAGTAATGAACTCAAAGCAATGATAATTCAGCATCTTCAAAAGATAGATAGAAAGACTAAGAAAAGCAAGAACAAATCCAAAACTTTAGAAGAAATCAGGAAAACACTACAAGAACAAACAGAAAAAATAAATGCAAGGTAATGAATTCAAAGCAATGATAATTAAGCACCTTCAAAGGATAGATACAAAGACTGAGGAAAGCAGGAACAAGATAAAAACTTTAGAAGAAATAAGGAAAACACTACAAGAACAAACAGACAAAATAAAAGCAAAATTAGAAACAATACAAAACCTGCAGTTAGAAATCCAGAAGATTAACAGTAATAAATTGAAAGGGCAAAGGGATAGAAGTAAAGCAAGGAGTCCTGAATCAGTGAGCTTGGAGATAATCTCTCATTACTAGTATACTAGAAGAACAATCAGAAAAAAGAATGAAAAAATCTGAAGAAAGACTGAGTTATGTGGGACATCATGAAAAGGAACAAGTTATGGGTGATTAGAATTCCAGCACAGGAGACAAGCACAGAGAAAATTGTTGAAGACTGTTGGAAGAAACTTACCTATCATGAAAGATGAGAAGATAAGCATGCAAGAAGCTGAATGAACCCCAGACAGGATAGATGTCCAAAGAAAATCACCAAGACATACAATAATTAAACTTCCCAAAATCAGAGACAAGGAAAGAATCCTAAGAGTCTTTTTGGTCTAAACAAAGTTACCTACAAAGGAGAACCAATAAAACTAAGCTCTGACTTAGCAGAAACAAGAGGGCAATGGATGATTATACAAAAACCCTCAGTACTGGAACAACAAATATCAACATGACAAATGGAGAAAAGATTGAAGCTTTCAAAAACTTCATTTTGCTTAGGTTCACTATCAAAACTAATGGAAACAGTACTCAAGAAATCAAATGAAGTATTATATTAGGCAAATCTGCTGCACAAGCCTTTTCATAGTGTTTTGAGCAAAGATGTCAGTTTGAGGAATAAAGTGCACCTGATCCAAGCCAGGGGACTTCTCAAAAAAAAAAAAAAAAAAAAAAGTTGGACCGTGAATAAGGAAGACTATAGAAGAATTGATGCATTTGAGTTATAATATTGGGAAAGAGTATAAAAGAACTTGGACAGCTAGAAGAAGAAACAGATCTGTGTTGGAAGAAGTACAGCCAAAATGTTCCTTAGAAGCCAGGATGGCAAGATTTCAGCTCTCAAACTTTGGACATATTATCAGGAGGGTCCAGTTCCTGGAAAAGGACATCATGCTAGGTAAAGTGCAGGGACAACAAAAAAGAGAAAGACCCTCAATGAGATGGCTTGGAAGTGGCAGCAGCCAGGCACTCAAGTTTAACAACAATTGTGAGGATGTCACAGGACTGGGCAGTGTTGTGTTCTTTTGTGCATAAGGTTGCTCTGAATCAGAACCAACTTGATGGTACCTAAAACACACACAATAATAACAGCAGCCTCAAACAAGCCTTAATGCATTCTTTCTTCAGATAATTGTAAGCTTCAGTCATGACTTTTGTATGTGTGTGTTTGTTTTTACCAGAGTTTGTCAAGTTTGTTTGTCAAACTTGGCTGTATTTATTTGTGTGACAATTTCCTCTATTGAACCCTTTGATGACAAAACTGATTCTTGACATTCATTTTATTGTCATCACATAGCACAATGCCTGAGACATAAAATTGCTCTGGCAATTAACTTTTGGAAAGTTAATTACTTCACTATTTAAATCTAGCTTAAGCCAAATCTTCAACATAAAATAATTAGTTTATGTTATTGAATGATTTATAAATATAGTTTTTTTTTCCTATGCAAAACCTTCTGTTTTCAGTTTAAATGTCCTATTGCAGGTATTTTGTGTTATCTAGCATTCATATTATTTAGTGTTTTCTAAATGGATCAAATATTTTGATGTTCCAGCTGAAGAAAACAACTTCTTCAAAATTTACTCTTGACAGATTAATGAAGAACTGTGAAGATTTCCAGATGACAGTAGGCATGAGTATGTATTTTACTCCTGATCAAGTCCAATTTAAAAGATACAACATCGTTTGTATTTTTCAGAGGACTCTACGTGTCATTTAACCAAGTTACTTTTTTTTTTTTAGTGTTTTATTGTGAATTGTGTGATTTACATGGGAGAACATTAGCTTTACATTTACCCTATCATATATCGTTTCATTGTCATGGTTACAATCCCTTCCATGCATCATCAACCAAAGTGTATGTACTGCAAACCTGTCCCCTGGTCATCAGCACACAGCCCCTCTCCCTCTCTGAGGCTAAATAAATTCCCCAGCCACTCCATCTCTCCACGTCATCATCTGTGCCTAACCAAGTTACTCTTAAAAAGAATTTAGTAAATATTTAAAATTTATAGACTCCTTCCATGTCCAGTGTATAACAGTAATACCTTAAGGACACATATTTCAAATAACTGATACTCATTGAGGAAACCATAAAGTAAACGATGAAACCTGCTGAGTTAAAGCAACAGTTACAACTTTAGAAAAAACATGGGGTTTATGACTAGAATACGATATGGCCTTGGTATTTATAGAGCATTTTATTGTAAGGACTCAAAGTGCTTTGCAAGTCATAAATAGTTGAAATAAAAATTTATTAAGATTTCAAGAAGTAAAAGTTACATAAATGCCAATTCACCATTATTGCTGCCAAGGAAATTGAAGTAACATATTTAAGCAGCTTGCTTCAACTCATTTAAGGGTTGTGATCATTAATTTCTTAGAAAGCACTAGTAAATTATGTAAATGTGCTGCATTATTGATATAACATCACTTGATTGGATTTTGATAATATGTCAAAACATTTGAACCCCATCAATTGAAGGAATTTAATTCACTGTTCTTATTTTGTTTATGCTCAGACCACTAGATCTCTAATTGCGACAATGTCCAAAGTTTTGCCTTTCAATAAGCCCATTCATAGTCACTTATCCATCTATCTTCCTTGGGCTGGGCCCCTCTATGGAAGGGGATATGAGAGGTGCTCCCAATATGAAGGGATGAGAGACTGCTAGGGATAACAGCCAGGAAGAGGTTGCAATCATTAAGGACTTCTTGTTGTTAAGTGCCATTGAGTAGGTTCCGACCCATAGCAACCCTGTATAGGGTTTCCAAGGAGTAGCTGGTGAGCTTGAACTGCTGACCTTGCAGTTCAAACAGCTTTGCAGCCTGGTGCATTAACCCACAGCACCACACCAGGACTCCCATTAAGGACTGGAAGTACTTAAAAGCCAGTTAGTTACCTCTGAGTCAATTTCAACTCATGAAGTATCAGAACAGAACTGCGTTCCATAGGGTTTTCAATGGCTGATTGTTTGGAAATTAATCACCAGACCATTTTCCCAGGTGTCTCTTGATGGACTTGAACCTTCAATCTTCTGGTCAGCAGCCAAATATGTTAACTGCTAGCCCCACCCAGTGTTCAGGATAATCCATAAGTAAACATTATAATCCTGGGTGAATGTTTTACATATTATATTTTGTGAGGTATTTGAACTGTCTTATGTCATTTTTTTGTAAACTGGAAACATTCACCTTCAGCGTACAGGAAAGTCATTTAAATTTTTTTTAAATCTTAAAGATTTCCTAAAACAATACCTTATATATAGTCAACAATCAATGAGTACATCTATCATGATTTGTTTTTTATTTCTATGTTATTCTTCATATACAAGCTAAGAACATTATTGTAATGAAATTATACTACTAGACCTATACCTCATACATATTGTAAATTCAATATCAGACCACCATAATAAAGCAAATATTGCAAAAAAGCAAATCACACAATTTTTCTTAGTTTTCCAGGGCTTATTAGGTTATGTTTAAATTAGTACTCTATTAAGTGTGTGATTAATGTTGTTAAGTACCATGGAGTCAGTTTTGACTCATAACAACCCTGTATAGGGTTTCTGAGGCTGTGAATCTTTATAGGATCAGAAAGTCTCATCTTTCTCCCATGGAGCAACTGGTAGATTTGAACTGTCGTTGTTGTTGTTATGTGCTGTAGCGTCGGTTCCAACCCATAGCGACCTTGCATAGGGTTTCTGAGGAACAGTTGGTTAGCTTGAACCACCAACCTTGCAGTTCAAATGACTTTGCAGTCTGGTGCATTAACCCACAGCACCACACCAGGATTCCAGGAGCACAGCTATGAACATTTTTAAAATAGTTGAGAATTACCAAAATATGACATACATTGTTGGAAAAATGACACTAGTAGAATTGCTTGATGTAGTTGACAAAAGGCTTCAATTTGTAAAGCTTAAATATGTGTGAAATGCAAAAAAAGTGAAACACAATAAGCTAGGCATGGCTGTATACCCATCTTGTCATCTAGAAAAAGTTCATAGATGATAACTGGGTGAATTAAAATGTAAGTTTACAAGGGGAAGGTGATTTTAATTTCATTATTATTATTACATTCAATGATGGTGGTGGTGGTTGTGTGTCATCTATTCAGTTCTGACCCATAATGACCCTATATAGAGTTTCTGAGGCTGTAAATCTTTACAGGAGCAGAAATTCTCATCTTTCTCCTGAATATAATCAATGTAGTCTAAATAAGAGTAGAGAAGAATAAACTATTAAATAACATGCAGTGTTATTTAAACTTCTGACTATTTTAGCTAGTGGATTGTTAATCACAAGGTCGGTGTTTCAAACCCAACAGCCATGCCTCAGAAACCATATATAGGATTGCTGAGTTGGAAATGACTTACAGGTACTAGAAAACAGCTATAACAAAAAGAGCACAAGTGGCTGACTTTAACAGACAGAAATGTATTCTGTCACAGTTTAGGAGGCTGTTGTTGTTTTTAGGCATCTGTAAGTCAGTTCAGATTCATAGGGACCCTATGCATAACAGAAGTTGGTTGGTTTTACACCATGCTCCCAATTGTTGTTATGTTTGAATCCATTGACGTAGCAATCCATCTGTATCCACTGTATCAATCCATCTTGTTAGGAGTCATCATTTTTCACTGACCCTCCACTTTACCAAGCACAATGTTCTTTTCCAAGAACCAGTCCCTCATAACAACATGTCCAAAAAATGAGAAGTTTCACCTTTCTTGTTTCTAAGAAGCATGCTGGATGCACTTCTTCCAAGACATAATTGTTCTTCTGGTAGTCTATGATTCTTCAATGTTCCTTGCTAAGAATATAATTTAAATGCATTGGCTAGTCTACAGTCCTCCTTGTTCACTGTCCAACTTTCACATGGATATTGTTGTTGTTAAGAACCGTCGAGTTGATTCCGACCCATAACGATCTTGACCAAGCCAAACTGGCACAAAACCCTAAGCATCACAGACTCCCGCATTTATAAACAATCTCAATAAAACTTTAGAGAGCAACTTAATGTCTCCAAGAAAGGGAGGCATCCATGATAACCATCACCTCAAGCAGTGACATGCAGAGATCACCACATGACTCAAGTTAATTTCCCTTTTGTTTTATGTTCATGTGTACCCCCAAAGAGAAGAGAGTTCTTATTATATTTTGGAATAGTGTAGAATGAACAAGATAATTTTAAATGAAACAGCTGGAATGTGATCTGATCTCCATGTATAAAACACACATAAAAATTAAGCCTCACTGAAAAATCTGTCTGCTCTCTGCTCTGGCATGCCTACACCCTACCAAATCAGCAGTTCAGTTAGAGAGAATCCAGTGATTTAAATAGTAAAGCAATTATTTAGGCAACAAAGCCTTAATAAATTTAGTATGAATTTAACTGCTCCATGATATTATGTCTGAACCATGAATATGTCTTTATGTTAGTCCTTCCTTCTTGGAGCCACTTGGCCCCTTAACTGTGACAGCAGGCATGGAAGAACTCTGCACCAGTTTTGGTGAGCGACATCAGATTAAATTAAGTACTTACGCATTTATGGATCAGCATAGAAAATCAGGAATGCATCCATAATGGATGAAGAATGCATCATAAAGTTGTTCTGTAGTTTCTTGTTCATGTGTAGTTAATATGAATTACACATGGAAATCACAATTTGTTCCTAACAAAAATGGAATATCCCTTAAAAATTTACATCATATAAAATGACAAGAAGAAGCAAATGCAGAAATAGTAAATTTTATTAGTGGTTCCCAGGGTCAGGAGGGAAGGTAAAAGGGAGTGTTAATGGTCGTGAAAAAAATCGTATTTATTAAGGGTAGTGTAACACAGCTGATTATTGTGATTACTGCCCATAAAAAGTTGAACTGGCATAAGTAGTATAACAGATAAATTCACAGCAACAACAAAAAATAGAGAAAGGAAAAGAAGAAAGAAGGACTATCTTCTGAGGCTGCTTATTTACAATTAAAACCTTATGGGATTTGACTCCTTGGTTTGGATGTTTAGGATCATGGTTTCCTAGGACATCCAAGTTAATTAACCTAATAACATGTTCTGTGTAGTTGTTATTCCTCCCAGTTTCTTATGTAGTAATATCTGACTCTAAATTCATTATTTTTGCATATGAATTCCCAACTGTTCCAGTATCATTTGTTGAAATTCTATCCTTTTTCTATCAAATTATTATTATACCTTTGCAACAGTTTAGTTGATTTTATGTTTGAGAGCCTCTTTTTGGCTTCACTATTCTGGACCTCAGGTTCGAAGGCACTCAAAATGTGACTGGGGAAGAGCTGCTTCCTGAACATAGAGTTGACCATGATGATGTGAATGGAGTAAGGCTTGTGGGACAAAAGCCCGCAGGACCTAAATTTGCTGGAGAAGGAGATCATGTTTGGTAAGATGGAGGGTGAGAGAAAAAGAGGAAGACCCCAACGAGATGGATTGGCCAGGTGGCAGCATCGATAGAAAATAATTGTGAGGCTGGCCCAGGATCGGGCAGTATTTTGTTCTGCTGTACATAAGGTCGCTATGAGTCGGTACTGACTTGATGACACCTAACAACACCAACAATTCTGGTCCTGGTGTGGCGCTATGGGTAAGTGTGCCAGACTGCAAAGCCATTTGAACTGCAAGGTCCGTGGTTCAAGCTCACCAGCTGCTCCTTGAAAACCCAAACAGGGTTGCTATTGGTCGGACCTGACTTGACAGCACTTAACAACAATTATCTTTTCCATTGTGTCTATTATTTCACCAATACTACTCTGGCTTAAATAAGGAGCTCTGGTAGCGTAGTGGTTACGAATCGGGCTGCGAACCGCAAGGTCAGCAGTTCAAAACTACCAGCTGTTCTGTGGGAGAAAGATGAGGCGTTCTGCTCCCACAAAGATTTACAGCCTCAGAAACCCTGTACAGGGTCGCTATGAGTCAGAACCGACTCCATGGCACACAGCCACCATGACCACCACTCTGTTTGGGTTATAATAATTTTATAATAATTTTTGTAATCAGGTGGTGTGTATCTGTTATAGCAACATCAGGTGTGCTACCTACTGATGCTGTAACAGAAATATCACACGTGGATTGCTTTAACAACCAGAAATCGATTCTCTTACAGTTTAGGAGGTCAGATGCCTGAATTCAAAGCACTAGTCATAGGGAAATGCCCTTGTCTCCTTCTAATATCTTTAAGCCCTGCATTCTTTAGGGTTCTCTCTGTATCTTAGCATCAACTTTCTGAATCTACGACTTTCATAGTGCACCACTCCCGACTCTTCTATCTTGGGGTAGTAGGTACCGGTCCCTTTTTCTCTGCTTAAGTCTCTTATCTCTTGAAAGATAAACGATGTTACATGGAATCTCCTATAAATTGGATCGGGGTGGTTTTCTACTCTTAACTTACCAAATGACCTTATGAATGATAGTTACATCACAACTTTCAAACCACTAACAATTCTGGCTCAGTAAGTATTTTTCAAACTTGTTTTTCTTCACCAGTATTATGTTGACAATTCTAGGTACTTAGACTTTTCATATATTTTAAAATTGCTTTGTCAATATCTACAAAATGACTTGCTGAGTTTTTGATTGAAATTACACCAAATCTATTGATCACATTGGGATGAACTGGCCTCTTAACAATATTGTCTTCTGAATCATGAACACAAAATATTTCTCAGTGTATTTGTATCTAATTCATGGCTCAGTAACAGATGATTTGTAGTTTTCAACATGGAAATCTTATAAAACACCCAAAAGTCACTGCCATCGAGTTGATTCCTACTCATAGGGACCCTACAGAAGAATAATTAAATTTTAAGTTTTCTGAGACTGCAAATCTTTATGGAAACAGCCAGCCTCCTCTTGCTTCTTTGAAACTACTGGTGGGTTTGAACCACTGTCTGTGAGTTTAACAGTCCAATGTTTCATCCACTGTGCCATTAGGGCTCCTACAAAGGACATATTTTGTTAGACTTACACCTAATAGACTACATCTATTTGTTTATTTTCAAATAGTATTTATTTTTAATTTCACTTTCTAAATATTCATTGATGGTATATGTAAAAAACAAATTTGTATGCTGACTTAGTACTCTGTGAACTTCCTATACTTGCTGATTAACTCTAGAAGTACTTTCATGGAATTTTGGTAGCTTTTGACATAGATAATCATATTATCTTTGAATAGATCCACTGAGTAGATTTTGATGCTTTAAGCTTTAATTTTTAAATATTTTTACATCTTTAGGCTATGTAAGTATAGAGTATTAATAGCAGTAATAATAATAAAAGATAGAACATTTAATACTTAACACATGCCATATAACATATAATAGTTAATATATGCCATGTAGCATATAATGTGTGCTTCATAACATGTAACAGGTGCCATGTAACATATAGCACTTTATATGAACCAAGTATTATTCTCAATGTTCTTCATTCACTTCTTATCTTTATTGTTTCTGCCATTCTAAGTTTTCTTAGTTTTTCTTGTGAAATATAGTTAAGAATCTTCAGAGACAAGTGAAAAGATATTTGCATTTATGATTTTGAGGAGGAACTATGATTCCTAGGTAAATCCATTAATTAAACTTCCTCAACACTCATCCCCAGATTAACTCATTTTTATTAATATATATTCATTCTATAGTCATTTTTCATGCTTACTCATTTCCAGGATTATTAAACTACTCATTATTTTCAGAATGTTTCAATATCTAGATAGGTCAGCAACGATAAAAGTAGAAACACCTTAGCATTTTTATTTTAGCCTAGTTTACATAAATGTTATGAACCTTTGGAAGTTTAAAATCTCTGTACTTTATAAAGGAGCCCTGGTGGATTCAGAGTAAGACTGCTAAAAAAAAGGCTAGTTCGAATCCACCAGCTGCTCCATGGGAGAAAGATGAGGTCATCTGCTTCTGTAAAGATTTACAGTCTCTGAAACCCTATGGAGCAAATCTCCTCTGTTCTACAGGGACACTGTGAGTCAGAATTGTCTCAAGGACAGTGGGTTTTTTGTGAGTAGTACTTTACAATAAGTTGAAATAAATCTGAGGTTCTTTAAATTAAAAAACAAAAAACAAAAAACCATAAAGGATGTGATCTTAGAAGTATTAAGAAAATATGCAAATTATTTTGTATGTTTCTTGCTGAATCTACAATTGATATTTGGTAAATGTCATTTGAAGTGGTAGTGCTAAAGAGAATTGTTAATTAAAAGCAAATTCAAATGAAAGAAACATTTTTTCCCAACATATACTTGAAAAAATATGACTTAAGAAACACAAATCAGATGTAAAAGGATTATATCTTCTGTATTTGACTCAGTTTAATTTGTATTTTCATCTATCCCACCAGAGTATCAGAAACCCAATTTAATCAGTGTCTTCTCTTATTTTGTTAGGGCAGTTTCTAAATTCTAGCAATCTTAGTAGAGACAAGTAGGAGAAATTGAGTCAACCATGTAATTCCTTTTGGAGCCATGGTCTCACTTCACTCCTAGCAGGTCCTATGAGTGTTCTTCATGATGATTATGTGCCGTAGAGTTGTTTCCAACTCACAGCATCCCTGAATAAGGTTTCTGAGGCTGTAAATCTTTATGGGAACAGAAAGCCTCATGTTTCTACCATGGAACAGCTGGTAGTTTCCTTGAGGGTAACAGCCCAACTCGTAACCACTATGCTATGAAAGCTCCTTGTTAGTCTTGTTGTTGTTGTTGTTGTTGTTGTTAAGTGCCGTTGAGTCAGTTTGGACCCATAGCGACCCTGTACAGGGTTTCCGAGGGTGTAAATCTTTACGGGAGTAGAAAGCCTCATCTTTCTCCCGCGGAGCGGCTGGTAGTTTCAAACCGCTGACCTTAAGCTTCGCAGCCCGATTAGTAACCACTATGCTACCAGAGCTCCTGTTAGTGTTGTTAGGTGCCTTCAAATCATCTGTGACCCATTGAGACTTTATATATAACAAAAAGAAACTCTGCTTAGTCCTACATCATCCCTGCAATCGTTTCTATGATTTAGCCCACTGTTGCAACTACTGTATCAATCCACCTTGTTGAAGGTCTTCCTTTTTTTTTTTTTTTTTGTTATTGATTTAGGCATATATTTGAAAAATTAATCCCAGAAACAAGAAAATAAAATGAAAAAGTTAGTAATTTCACTGTATTTTGAAAATATTATACAGAAATTAGCAAGTAGGCAATGACTTTTTAAATTTTTAGTTAATTATAGAAAAACAGAACTTGAAAAACAGGCTCTGTATAAGAATTGTTTTGTTTTATTTGATAGATAAACAATGGAGGATCAGAGGGAAAAAATGATATGCCCTAGGCAAAACAAAACAAAACAAATTTACTAAGTAAGTACGTAGTCACACACTCTCACATATACATGCACATGTCTATTGATGATTCACTATGGAGCAGTCCAGAGATGCAAAAATTAATGATACTTGGCTCTGTAAGGCTCTCAAAGATGAGGAGGCATATGTTTATCTAATAATCTAAAGTGAACAGTTCCAAAAGAGAAACAGACAAAAGTAGTGATTAAGAGAACAGGCATTAGTCAATTACATCTGGATTTCCATTCCAAGTCTGACATTTACTATGTGATTTAAATACAGTTTTTCTATTCAAAATAGAATAAGAATTTTTATTATTCATGGGGTCCCTATGAAAATTAAATAAGACTATAATTTGCTTAAGGAGCTCTGATAGCGTAGTGGTTACAAATTGGGCTGTGAACCACAAGGTCAGCAGTAAAGATTTACAGCCTCAGAAACCCTGTACAGGGTCGCTATGAGTTGGACCGACTCCACGGCACATAACAACAACAACAACATAATGTACTTAACATGTTGTTCAGCACATGCATAAATTTAATCAATGGCAATTCCTATAGACACATGCAAAAGGTAATGTGAGTTTAGATTAAGTTGTAAGTGGGTCCCTAGCTCTAGAGGTTTCAGATATTGAATCATGCCAATTCCTCCACCATGTTCCAAGGCAAAACACTCAGTCTTCCACATGTGCAGATTAATAGAAAATTCAATTTTCTCTTCTTCTCCTCTGCTTTCCACGCTCCTACTCCTCTCTCTACTCTAGGCTCCTCTTTCTCCAAATATCTAACAATCTCCTTAGTGTTTACTCTGATGGTCAGTTCTATTTGATACTCATCCCATTACTAAAATAAAAGTGCAGAAGCAATCCTTCATCTTGGAGGAGTCCACATTCACTAGCAGATGGTTTTTCATTGGTGCTAACACTAAAGTTGCAGACTGCAGAAAACCTGTGGGCACAAAAGTATTGCAACTGCTCTGACTTGGCATACTAGCTGGTGAGTGAGGTTCTGCTGGGATGGCTGGCTAGAACTGGGCTTCCGGTTTAAGTGCTGCAAAGTCTCCACAGGGGCCAGCATCATTATGGCATTTCTGAGGCAGAGAGAAAAAGAGAAACTTCTTTTACCCCAAATCCCTTTCAGAGTAAAATGAACCCAGGACCCCAATATTATAACTATTTCTGGTCACACTCATGTGGTCACTTTACATAATTTCTTCCTAGAAATGTTCCCCTTCTTTCCCTCTGACAGATATAGGCCTAGCAATTGATGTAAGGGACAAGCTCACTGCTTCCCAATGCTCTATAACAGCTAAATATTTTTCAGCAAGCCCAGTCAAGGCCACCTATTCAACCCTGACAAGATAAATGACTTTGAACTTCAGGTAAAGCTGTTGGGACCTCTTTGTCTACTCTACTGTCATACCTCTAGCTAACCCCTTGTAAACAATTTTAAAGTTCCATATATCAAACCTGCAATTTCTACTGCAAAGAAAGGATATGAAAATTTAAACATATGATTCCTTAGATGTCAGTCTTTAAGAATATGATTAATTCTATGGATTTATGGATGAACTGGGATAAACACAGAAGTGTTCCCAATGGAAATAACATTTGTATTTGGGACTTACTATAATCATGTGCAGTAGATAAATCTAGGATTTTGACTCTTCACATAATAATTCTCTGTGAACATCTTCCAATCTACAGCTTTTGCTGAAGGAGTGGGATCTGTTAGTTCTCTATGTACGATCTATTTTAGGGTTTCTAGACTAAATGTCAGTATAGTTATCAAATGGCAAGAAACAGAAGTTCTTTTTTTTTAATTAAAAATTATAGAGACTATAATTATTTGGTGACAGGAACTTGAACTTAAAGTAGTATAAAGGTACCAATACCAGTTATTTTAAATTTAACCCTAACTCATGGTGACCCTAAGTGTGTCAGAGTAGATATGTGCTCCACAGGATTTTCAATGACTGAAGTTTGGAAAGTAGATTGGTAGGCCTATCTTCTAAAGTGCCTGTGGTTGGACACAATAATCCAACTTTTGGTTATTGGCTGAGAGTATGAACCATTTTCACCACACAGGGACTGAGTGTCTGGAAAGGGTGACCATTAACTCTTGCCTGCTGACAAGAAATCTGAGAGCAAGTCTTCAGAAAGAAGACAGAGTATAAAGCAGATATACAGAGAAGAGTAAATAAAAGAGACCTCTGGTCAAGACAAAAGAAAAATTAAAAGGAAGAAGCTATCACAAAATATGACATCTTTGAGCCAGCCCTGTTTGCTCCTTTGATAGTCCTTGCACAGTATGTCCCCATTTTTCCTTAAGCTAATGAATTTGGATGAGTTTCATTTCTTTGTGGGTAAGCTTGAAAAATATAATAAGAGAAAGTTGATCTAACTAAAGATTAAGTTGGAAGAAGGCACCAAGATGGCAAACTAGGCAACAGACTATATGGACCCTCTACAACAAAGATATGGAAAATCAAAATGAAGCAAATGCAGACAATAGTTCTGGAACTTGAAGCTTCAGAAGAAGAAATAGAGAAGTGGATTGAATGCTTACTAAGACAGAGAGCTGAGCACACATGACAAAAAAGGAGAGACTGGTAACCTATGCCAGATGCCATGCAGCAATCTTGAGCTTTGATGAGTGGCTTCAGACATAAGAAAACATATTGACATTGCAGAAACATAACTGTGGCTTATAGAGAAAAAAGTGCAAATATTTCTTGTTCCCCAAATCCCCTGCTGACCAGAAGTGAGGCTGAGCACCACCCATATACACTCTCAGGAAACTCCTGCTTTATCAGTTGTCAGAACCCCATAGATGGTTTGCCACATTCGTGAGCCCCATTAAAGAAATAGGGAGCTATTCTTATTAAGCCCTTTCAGGCAGGCCATTCTCTAAATCTGAAGAGTTGATTCTGGCCAGCCCTAGATGAGACCTCACTAGGAGAAGCAGTTGACCAGATGCACAGGGAGGTAAAAAAGAAAAGACATTGGTGATCCATGTTGACCAACCAGGAGCAGCATGGCCATCTTGAACTTTCATGGGCAACTTTGAAGGCAAGAGAGCAGTATGTGTTACAGAGGCTTATAGTTGGAGAGAAAGGGATGATTTTTTTTTTTCTCTTGTAACCAAAGTTATCCTTGTGAACAGAGGTATGTTTGTCAGGGAAGCTCCTGCTCTCCAGTCTTTCGAAGTCACATCAAGGTTTATGAGGAGCTTGCAGCACCAGTCCTGGAATATTGAATCAGGTAATTTTGGAAGATAAAAAGGAATTGAAATTACTTGAACTAGAATTCAAGAAAGTGATATTTAGGTACTTCTAAATGACTGACAGAAAGTTTGAGAAAAACAAGGAAGAATTCGGAAAGACACTACAGAAACAATCAAAGAAAATAGATAAAGGGTTGGTGATTATAGAAAACCTTCAAATAAATATCTAGAAGATTAATACTAAGATTTCAGAAGTGGACAATGCATTGAAAGGGCAAAGAAATATAATTTGAATCACTGGAACCCTGAATTAATAAGCTTGAAGAAAAATCTCTCGTTACTAGTAAGCTAAAAGAACAGTCAGAAAGAAGAATAAAAAAATCTGGAGAAAGCCTAAAATTCATGTGATACAAAATGAAGAGGTATAACTTATGGGTGACTGGAATTCTAGAACAGGAAAAGGAAAAGTAAAATGCAGAAGAGATAGTCAAATTGCTATTCTAAGAAAATATCTTTAACATCATAAAGAGGAGAAGATAAACATTCAAAAAGTGAAACAAACCACAAACAGGATAATCTGTAAAATAAAATCACCAAGACATATCATAGCCAAACTCTTCAAAAATCAAAGGAAAGAATCCTGAAAGCTGCTTGGGAAAAAACAAAGTTACCTGCAAAGGAGAACCTGTATGATTAAACTCTGATTTCTCAGCAGAAACCATGCAGGCAAGAAGGTGATGGGGAGACATACAAAACACTGAAAGAAGAATATTGCCAACAAAGAATCATATGTTTGGCAAAAC
Organism: Chrysochloris asiatica; assembly: GCF_000296735.1. Taxonomy (NCBI): domain Eukaryota; kingdom Metazoa; phylum Chordata; class Mammalia; order Afrosoricida; family Chrysochloridae; genus Chrysochloris; species Chrysochloris asiatica. The sequence continues at coordinate 256,573 of NW_006408726.1, forward strand.
TGTCCCTAAAATATGACAGCAAAATTAAAGTATTTTCAGATAAACAGAAATGAAATGAATTTGTAAAAACCAGGCCAACTTTATAAAAAATACTAAGGAGAATCCTTTGGACTAAGAACAGACAACAGCAGACAATAAGTGCAGATTGACATTCATGGCAACACCACCCAGAATCCAGTCCAGATATGGTAGTGGTAGTTGTGTGCTGTGGAGTCAATTCTGACTCATAGTGACCCCATATATGGTTTCCAAGGCTGTAAAACTTTATGGGAACAGAAAGCCACATCTTTCTCCTGTGGAACTTCTGTTAGTTTTGAACTGCTTACCATGAGATTAGCAGCCCAACTCATAGCTACTAAACTACCAGAGCCCCTTAATCCAGATATGTTGTTGTTGTTGTTATGTGCCATGAGTTGGTTCCGACTCATAGTGACCCTGTACAGGGTTTCCAAGCCTGTAAATCTTTACGAGAACAGAAAGCCTCATCGTTACTCCAGCGGAACAGTTGGTAGTTTCGAACTGCTGATCATGAGATTAGCAGCCCGATATATAAACAAGATATTGTTGTTGTTGTTGTCAGTTGCCATCGAGTCGGAACCTACTCATAGAGACCCAATGGACAGCAGAACGAACAGCGTCCGATCCTGGGTCAAACTCACTACC
>NW_006408726.1:258603-263091 GCF_000296735.1 Chrysochloris asiatica
AAAATAGAGAATCAGAGATAACATTTTATAATGAAGATAATTACAAAGCAAAAAGAGAGAAAACTTTATCTAGAGAACTTTCAAACTGTGAGAAAGTCAAGTAGATTTCACGATAAAGCAGACTGTTTGAAACTGGGGGAGAACTTACTAATTTACAGGGTAACCTCAAAGAAAATTAATAATCCTTCACATCAAATCGTCAAGAGCAAAGAGGTCAGTTGGAGGGCTTAGACACACATGACCCATGCCATGGTATTTTCAATAGCCTCATATTCATGTGAAAGTAGAACAGTGAATAAGGAAGATAATAGAAGAATTGATGCAATTGAGTTATGGTGCTGGAAAAGAATTTAAAAAATACCATTGACTGCCAAAGATCAACAAATCTGTGTTAGAAAAAGCACAGTCAGAATGCTCCTTAGAAGCCAGGATAGCAAAACTTTTCTCATACTTCAGGCATATTAAGTGTGACCAGTCTGTGAGGAAGGGCATAATGCTTAGTAAAGTGGAGGGTTAGAAAAAGAGAGGAAGACACCCAAAGAGATGGATTGGCACAATGGCAGCTACATACAATGAGCTCAAATGTAACAATGACTGTGAGGATGGCACAGAACTGGGCAATGTTTCATTCTGTTGTGAAAAGGGTTGCTATAAGTCAGAAATACCTCCATGGCACGTAACAACAACAACACATCAAATCACAAAAGGGAAAACCATGACGATTTTGTAAAGATTAAAGCAACAGCAATGAAAAATTTGATGAGAAAACACACAAATAAATTAATTCAGCAAAGAAAAATATTTGGGTTAAATAAACAAACAGTACCACAAAACAAACACATAGCAAAATGATTGCAATCAAATCATACTTGTTGAAAATTACACTAAATGTTAGTGGATTAAATGTACCAGTCAAAAGACAAAGAGTAGCAGAGTGGATAAGAAAACAGAATACTTCAGTATGATTTCTAAAAGAGACATATCTTACACAAGGACTAAAATATATTTAAAATCAAATGATGGAAAAAATATACCAAGCTACTGGCAATAAAAAGAAACAGGAGAGGCAATATCAATTTCTGATAATGATAGATTTTAGGCAAAAAGAAGCATAAGAGACAAAAAATGCAATTATCTCATGATTAAAGGTCAATTAAACAAGTGTACATAACCATAATTAATATCTATGCTCTCAAAAAAATTTAGTAAAAATACCATGGCTTGGGTCAGGCCTACAATGAAAGAACCTAAAAATACATAAACCAAATTCGAATAGAGTTGAAGGAAGAAATAGACGACTCTCCAATAATAAGAGATTTTAATACACTACTTTTAGTGAAGCATAGGACAAGTAGGAAAAAATCACAAAGACACAGAAGATCTAAATGACACAATCAACCAACTTGATCTCATAGATTTATACACAGCACTCAAACCAACAACAACACAATATACATTCTTTTCCAGTGAACATGGAACACTTTCCAGAATACACCATATATCTAGCCACAATGCAAGTCACAATACTTTAAAAAACATCAAAACACTACGAAGCTTCTTTTCAGGTCATAATGCTATAAAATTAGAAATCAACAATTGGAAAATTAAAGATGAAAAATCAAATACATAGAAATTTAATAGTATCTTATTTAGATGTTACTGGGTAGTAGAACAATAACAACAAAAATTTTAATTCCTTGACTCAAATGAGAAGTAAAACACAGGAATGTTTCAAGATTAGAAAACAAATCCACTATATAAATTTAAAAAAAATAAAAGAACCCCATGATCATTGTGATTGATGCAGAAAAGACATTTGACAAAATCCAATATCTTATGAAGACACACAACAAAATAGATAGAAGAGAACTTCCTCAACAAAATTAAGAGCATATATACATATACACCAGTCAACTTTACTCCCAAATGAGAGAATGTGAAAGCATTCCCTTTGCAAACAGGAACCAGATAAGGATGTCCTTTATCACCACTCCTGTTTGTTATTGTGTTTGATATCTGTGCCAGAGCTATAAGGCATGAAAGGGGAAATAAAGAATATAAGTGGCAAAAAAGAAGAGAGAAAAAAGCCTCTATTTGCATATGATATGATCCTATACATTGGAAACCCCAAAGACTCAGTAAGAAAATTATAGGAACTCATTTAAAGATGCTATCAAGTGGCAGGGTACAAGATAAACATACTAAAATCAGTTAGATTTCTCTATACTAATAAAGGTAGCTATGGAAAGGAAATTAGGAAAACAATACCATTTAAAATAGCCACCCAAAAGGCAAAACATTTAGAAATAAATATAATAAGAGACAAAAGACCTATACAAAAAGTGTTAAAATAAACCAAAAGAGACTTACAAAAACAGAAGAATATATCATGCTCATGAATAGATAGACTTAACGTTGTAAAATGTCCACACTACCCAAACCAATCTATAGATACAACACAATCCCAATCCAGATTATAACATCATTCTTTTTAAGAGATGGAAAAACTGATTACTGTCTTTATGTAGAAAGAAAAGAGCCTTCAGAATAGCAAAGCAATTCCTAAGAAGAACAAAATTGGAGGGTTCTCACTTCCTAATCTCAAAATTTACTACACAGCCATAGTGGTCAATACAGCCTGGTACTGGTAGAGCAAAAGATACATAGGTCAATGGAACAGAGTTGGTAACTCAAAAGTAAATCCATCCACTTAGAGTCAGCTGATCTTTGACAAAGGGTCAAAACATTAAATGGTGAAGAGACAGTCTCCTCAAAAAATGGTTTTGGCAGAAGAATGAATCAAGACCCATATTTCATACCATGTAAAAAAATAAAACTCAACATAGATTAAAGAGCTAAATATAAAACCTAGAACTATAAAGATCATCAATGAGAAAATAGAGACAAACCTAGTGGCTCTAATATACACAGCATAAATATTCTGTCAAGCATTACCAAAAATACACAAACACTAGAAGACAAAATAGATGACTGGGACTTTGTAAAATTAAGTGTTCATGTGCATCAAAAGATTTACCAAAAGAGTAAAAAGGGAGTCCTCAGACTGGGGGGAAAAATTCCTAAGACATATCAGACAAGGGACTGTCTAAAAATCTCTAAAAATTATTGAGAACTATAACACATCTACAAGAAAATATGGGCAGAGAACATGAACAGACACCTCACTTAGAAAGACATTCAGGCAGCATATGAAGAAATGTTCACAATCATTAGCCATGGGAGAGATGTACATCAAAACAACGATGAGATAACATCTCACCACAGCATTAATAGCAAAGTTAAATAAACAACAACAACAACAACAACAAAAAACCCCACAGAAAATAAAGAATGCTGGCAGTTGTGTAGAGAGATTGAGACATTCCTACATTATTTGTGGGACTGTAAAATGACTCAACCAACGTGAAAACAGTATGGTTTTTCCTCAGAAAGTTGGAAATAGAACTAATTTTTGACCTGGAAATCTCTCTACTTGGTATATATCCACAAGAAATAAGAGCCAGAACACCAGTAAATATAAGCATGCTGATGTACATTGCAGCAGTGTTCACAATACATAACAGGTGGAGACAGCCTAAATGCTCATCATTGATGGAATGGACAAATAAACTTTGGTGTATATACACACTGGAATATTATGCAATGTTGAAGAATAACTATGAATCTGCAAAACACTTCATAGCATGGATGAACTTGAAGGACATTATGCTGAGTGCAATTAGTCAATCTCAAAAGGACAAATATTGTATGAGACTACTGTTGTAAAAATTCAAGAAATGATATTCATGCTAAAAATAATATACTCCTATTTTGATGGTTACCAAGGTTGGAAGGTAAGGGAGAATAATTAGCTCAGGTAATGGGGACAGCAATATACAAGAAAATAAAAGTTGGCAGAAGACAGATGAAGACACAGGAACGTGCAAAGTGCTAAGGTGGGTAGAGGTACATAGTGATATATACACAACCTTGAAACAACAGTATTCTGTGGGTAGATACATGGACAGAGATACAGGTTGAATGGGTATGGGAGGCAAGGTGGGTGTATACCCACAGATAAATAAGAGTTTGGAACAAGATATTTGTATATAGATATTTACCATTCCTTCAAACACAACTATGAATGTGGTGGGGCAAAATTATTACAATTTATTAAATATTATCAAGCATTTTAAGGCAATGAATAGTAGAGTTTAGGATCTCAGGATCATAGTCTCTTGGGACACCATGAACATAACATAACATAGTCCACAAAGGCAATAATCTACATCCTACTTTGGTGAATAGCATCTGGTATTTTTAAAACTCATGAGTGGCCATCAGTGGTACAATCTATTGGTCTCCACATGTGCAAAAGAAAGAAGAGTGTTGAGAATTGAGTATGCTTGGAATCAATTAGTCCAATGGACTGATGGATCATATGGACACCAGACTCCACAACTAGAACAGAAGAACTATATGGTGCCT
>NW_006408726.1:263321-264719 GCF_000296735.1 Chrysochloris asiatica
CTCTATAGGTGGAACAACAACACTAGTAATGTATGCTAACCATGGAATGTCAATCATTCAAAATCAAAAGGGCAACATTTACCTATGTACAAATTTGAGAAGGGATGGAAATGTGGCTGGAATGGCAATAGGAACCAAAGGGAGGAAGCATGGTAACTCTTGTTGCATGGAGGGGATTGTAATCATTAAGATACAACAAAGTATATGATTTGTTGAATGTAAAACTGATGCTATTGTTTGTAAACCTTCACTCAATTCATAATAAAAAAGTTAAAAAGAAGAAGAAGAAATTGGATAACAGCTCCTGAGAAGAGCACACATCTAGTATTGAGGCTGAGAGGCTTGTGGCACAATCAGTAGATAATCTAGAATAGCTGAGATACGGTAGTGACAAATAAGCATGGATGTTACATTAGGAAGGGGTAGTTAGACAGGGTTCTGATATGCTATTATGGGGTCAGAAGGTTGAGGATTTTGTCCTATAACATAGTCCTTACCTTAACATAAAGTAAGGTAAAGCTGATAAATTTGGATACATTGTTACTACCTTCCATGCATGTTTCCACTACTTCCTCTGTCACTCTGTCTTACTCTGTAAAATGATTCAACCAACGTTGGATGCTGGAACTATGAATTCTCTATTTCAAATACCAGGAGGGTCATCCATGGTGGACAGGTTTCAATGGAGCTTCCAGACTAAGCAAGACTAGGAAGAAGGAACAGGAGGATCACTTCTGGAAAATTAGTAACTGAAAACCTTATAAATCACAGTGGAGTCTGATAAAGTTCCAGAAAATGAGCCCTCAGGTTAGAAGGTACTCAAACTGTAACAGAATACTAACTGCATTCTCAAATGAGTCAACCTTTATGACTCAGGTGGAGAATGCTTTTGGAAAGTTCATTTACTGATGGATCGCAGCTTGAAATGAGGATAAACATATGAAAACATCCATTAATAATCAGAATATGGAATGTACAAAATATGAAATTAGGAATATTTGAACTCATCAAAAGTGAAATGGAATGAATAAAGATGAATATTCTAGGCATTGTTGTTCAGACACATAGCAACCCTGTATAGGGTTTCCAATAATCTTTGGAAACTTGAAAATTAACTTTATTCCATGAACTTTAACACATACAGAAAATGTCATAAACATATGTAAAACCTAGAAAATTACTTTATAGTTAAGGGCCATGTTACCTCCATGTAGAGAACACTGTGTTGAATTACTGAACAAATTAATGTTGTAAATTACTTACTTGAGGAGCTAATGTTAGAATTTTCAAGTTTCTCATATTTTGCCATTTGGAGCACACAGATTATTAAGTATTTAAAGTTCACTTGTTGTTGTTGTTGTCAGGTGCCATCGAGTCGGAACCGACTCATAGCGACCC
>NW_006408726.1:284133-284605 GCF_000296735.1 Chrysochloris asiatica
ATGAACAATGCTGTGCATATATCTACTTGCATTATGGCTCGTATTTCTTGTGGGTAAATACTGAGTAGAGGAATTGCTGGGTCATAAGGTATTTCTATTTCTAACCTTCTGAGGAAGCGCCATATTGCTCTCCAGAGTGGTTGGACCATTTTGTAGTCCCACCAACAGTGTAGGAGGTTCCCAGTCTTTCCACATCCTCGCCAGCATTTGTTGTCCTCTGTTTTTTTTTATCTTTGCTGTTATTGCTCGTGTGAGATGATATCTCATTGTTATTTTGATTTGCATTTCTCTGATGGCTAGTGATCGTGAACATTGGCTGCCCAGATCTCCTCCTTGGTGAAGTGCCTGTTCATGTCCCATGAGCATTTTTTAATTGAGTTATTTGTCTTTTTTTTTTTTTTTTTGCAGAGGTGTTGTAGTTTCCTACATAGTTTAGAAATGAGTACCTTATCTGTTGTGTCGTTGCAAGAGA
>NW_006408726.1:286688-287854 GCF_000296735.1 Chrysochloris asiatica
CATGAGACAGTGTCCTTCTTTGTCTCTTATGCTGGTTTTTATCTTAAAATTTACTTTGTTGGAGATTAGTATTGCCCCTCCTGCTTGTTTTTAGTTGCAGTTAGCTTGGTAAAAATTTTGCCATACTTTAACTTTTAGTCTGTTTTTGTCTTTGTGTGTAAGGTGTGTCTCTTGCAGGCAGCATATGGAAGGGTCTCGTTTTCTTTTCCATTCTGACACTCTCTGTCTCTTCCCTAGTGCATTCAACCCATTGACATTCAATGTAATTATTGATAGGTATGAATTAATTGCTGCCCTTATGTTATTTTTTGGTAGTGCTGTTTGTTCTTCTCTGCATGCCTTCTTGTGTTGGGTTTGTGTTTTTTGTGCTATTTCTTGTCAGTTTCTTCTTAGTTTTCATGTTCTGTTTGGAAGTTCATTTTCATGATAAATTGTGAAGTATTAACTTTTGTTGGGGATACCTTGTAGTTTACTACCTTTTCTCTCTATTTAAGAGAATCCATTGTATCCTGTAATTTGCCTGACATCCTCACCACATGGATCTCTGTTGCTATGTTTGTCCCTTCTTTGACATTGTTATAATTTTGATCTTCAGTTGACCTCCCAGCTCCTTTGAGTTCATTGTTGTAGTCTTGTTCTGTTCTGGACTCTGCTATTTGTTGACTGAGTTCCAGGTGGTGCTGCCAAACCTGTCAATCTCTAGTTGTTGTCTGCTCTTGTTGGTTTTCAGTCCACAGAACACCCATTAGGATGTTTTGAAGTGCTGTGTTGGTTTTGTTAAAATCTCTCAGATTCTCTTTATTGTGGAATGTCTTGATTGTACCATTTGATTGATAGTTTTTCTGGATAGATGACTCTTGGTTGGCAGTTTTTTTTTCCTGTTGGGTTTTTTATATATCTCCCCATTGCTTTCTTGCCTGTGTGGTTTGTGCCAAATAGTCAAAGATTAATCTGATTTGCGCTCTGTTATAAGTGACTTTTCTCTTCTTCCTGGCTGCTTTTAGTATTCTCTTCTTTTCTTTGATTTTGAAGAGCTTGATTATAATATGTCTTGGTGACGTTATTTTAGGGACTATCCTTCCTGGGGTACGTTCAGCTTCTTGAATGTTTATCTTCTCATCTTTCAAGTTGTTAGGGAAAATTTCTTCCAGAAGCTCTTCAACTAT
>NW_006408726.1:288749-313635 GCF_000296735.1 Chrysochloris asiatica
GTCGACTCTTCCATGCTACACAGGCTGTGTGTGTGCAAGTTAGATGCCTCCAACCATGCATGAGAGTGTCCACTCACTCAGACCCCTCCTCTAGTCACTACTGTAGAGGTGCACAGGTAGATATTGAAAAGGTAATGGGAGAAAAATTGTCCACTATTTTTGTCTCTGAAGTTTAGTTAGGTATTTGCGTGTGCACAGCACAATTCTTGAGATGCTTGAGTCCTTTTACATTGGGGTTTAACAGCTTGTTTTATAAAGGTCCTGCACAGGAAGCTCAGATAGGCAGCAGCCATGAATGGAGCCATGAACCGCAAGGTCAGCTGCTCGAATCCACCAGCCACATTGCAGGAGAAAGGCGAGGCGCTCCATTCCCACAAAGACCCACAGCCTTGGAAACTGTACACAGGGCTGCTCAGCTACCAAGGGTCCCACAGGAGACAATTTTAGGGCTGTGTCTCTGTGGCTGATGTCGTAAGTAGTTACCAAGCTCCTTCTCTCTGTACCATGGGAAAACTGTCTCGCCTGATGGCTTCCGGGCTGAGCAAAGAAGGAGTGGCAGGGAAAAGGAAGGAGAAATGTGTAGAGTCTCCTGCACCTCTTTTTTTTGCAAATGTCTCTGCACCACTTTTAGTGCTGGTTTGGTTGTAGCGCTGTCTTCTAAACTCTGTCATGGTAGGGTGGCCGCAGAGCAAGTCACATCTCCAGATTCCTAACTTGCAGTATTTTCCTTAATATTGTGACTTTTTTTCACTTGTGAGTGCGGGGAAAGTGATGTCCTGGACCTTATGGTCTATCTGGAGCCCTGGGGTTTTTCTGTGAGCGCTTCCTCTGTGAGTTCCCAGTCCCCTCCACCACAGAGACTTCTCTACCTGGTTTTCTCTACTGTCACCCAAACCAGAAATCTGTCTTTATTATTTTTGAGTGTTTCTCATAAACGCTTGATGATGTTTTCATGTGTCTGAAAATAAAGACATTACAATGTTAATGATGTAATTATATAGACACTTGTACAATTTGTAACATCTTCAAGATGATGGATTTTGGCTAATGTCTTTCATAACTTAAGTGCATATTTAAAGCTTTGAATCTTCATTTAATGCACATAATATTATTTAAAAATAATTCAGATGTCAGTTTTCATTTTTTTTAGAACAACTCTATTGTTTTTTCTAGTCTATTAGAATTCATTTACTATTCCTCCATTTTAATATTAGAGATTTAATTTTTCCTTGATAAATAATATTTTTGGTATAAATACTTATCATGCATTTTACACTTTGTGATATTTTCGTATCATCTTTTAACTCCTTTAATACATATAGCTATACGTCAACAAAATTGTAACACATATAATATACAACTGATTAAAAAGGAAGGTGATTTTTGCCATATAAATCTATTAATAAATTTATTAATTTATATCAATAAATATACATATGTGCATATATCTGTATCTGTATATAAGATACCTATAGCTATATTATTGTTGTTGTTGTTCAGTGCCATAGAGTCAGTTCTGACTCATAAGTACCCTGTATAGGGGGTTTCCAAGGAGTGACTGATGGGTTTGTACCACTTGAAACCTGTAGTTCGCAGTAAAGTGCTTATCCTACAGCAACACATACCCATATCTCCTATATATACCTATGTAGGAATCCTGGTGTGGCGCTATAGGTAAGCACTTGACTGCAATGTTTGTTTGAAACTCTAGGTGTTTATTAGTTAGAACAACCTTGACAACACCACTAACAACAACATGTATACCTATGCTTACCTATATGTGTGCCTTTACATATCTGTACAAACACCATGAGGTAGTTGTTTGAATTAAACAAGGGATTTTGCATAGTTTAAAATCAGGATAGATGTTTTTTAGGGTTGTATCATTTCATCATATGTAATAGAGTTTTATGTCAACTTGACTGGACTTGGCTTGGCAGTTGATATGTGCTTATCCCCATTGTGAAATCAAACACAGGCATAGTAAATTCTATGATAATTGACTATGAGCAGCCAATCAACTGAAGGGATATTTCTTTGGGGGTTTGGACTGCTCCCAATATAAAGGACAGGCAGGAAAATCTTGTTCTTTTGCCTTTCTGCTGGGGACCTGGGACTCTACAATTGTAAGCCATTTCCTTGATATAAACTTCTCTTTATACATGTATGTTTTACTAGTTTTGCTTCTCTAGAAAACCCAGCCTAAGACACCATATTTACTCAGTCTTTATGCCATGCAAATAATCCAAGAAACCAGACTATGTGAACAAGAACATAATGTCATGATTGGAGGAAGATTTGTTAACCTATAATAAGCAGATAACACAACCTTGCTTGCTGAAGCAAAGAAGATTTGAAGAACTAACTGATGAAATCAAATACTACAGTCTTAAGTATAGATTACCCCCCACCTAAACAAATGCCACCTAAAAGCATAAACAAACACACCTAATAACAGCAACAATATGGAAGGCACCAATTTAGGTCTTGACAAACAAATGATGAGATATCCTTTGCCTTCACATGTCAGGTATCACTGTCAAGACTGGGCTAGGGAAACTTGTGCATAATAAGACAGTGAAAAAGAGAAAGAACTTGAAGGAGATGGATTGACACAGTGGCTGCAACAGTGGGCTTAATCATAGCAATAACTGTGAGTATATTATAGAGCATAGCAATGTTTCATTTTGCTGATTGTTAGGAATGCATAGTATCTGATGTAATTTCTAATTTCTTCATATTATACATAAGGTAACTATGATTCAGAATTATAGTGACAGTTCTAAGAACAACAACCTATGACAGGTTTCAAAAAGTTCATAGAAAATTGAATTAAAAGACAATGGAATTTTTACACAAACTTTTTGAAGCCCCCTTGTATTTATACCTATTGTTGTTAGGTGCTGGCACATTGGCTCTGATTCATAGTTACCCTGTGTATAACAGAAAGATGGCATCAGATAATATGCATTCCTAACAATCATTGTTGTCTGTGCCAGTTGAGTCAACCACTTTGTCAACCTATTTAAGCAAGGGGGTTCTCATTTTCACTGATCCTCTACCAAGCATGTTTTCCTCCATCAATTAATTGATGGATGATGGTTCAAAGTAAGTGTGTTGAAACTACTCTACCCTCATTTCTAAGGAGCATACCTATGCCTAGACTACATCTATGCCTGTATCATACATATCTATAAATATATGTATATACATATATCCATACACACATACATAATGGCAGTACAATTCCTTATTTGATTTTGTTTTAATTGTGTATTTTTCAAATCTTTCTCTAAACTAAGTTATAAATGTCTATTCTTCTGTTCTGTTTTTTTTTTTTTCCTATTTCAGAAACAATGCCTAAGTATTCCTTTCAGTCTTTTCAAGTTAAAATAGCATAAATTTAATCATTTTCTTTGTGTCAGACTATTTTTTGGATATTGGATAACTTAATAAGTATCTTTACTCATGTGAAACATCTTTGTCAATAAAAAACAACAATGCATTACCAATCAGTTTTGGAGTGGAATATAATTTTTCTACTTTTTTGTTTGTTTTGGCTGTTTGCAAATAACTTGTTTGCTTTTCTTACATATATTTCAGGATTTGAAACAGGTCAGACCCATCAGACTCTACAGTGAAGATTTGATATATTTATCACTAAAGACTGTTTCTATTCCACATAATGGAAAAAGAAACAAGAACAGTCTTAACCAAAAATGGAACTTATTTACTCAGCAACAAAAATTTCCACAGGTAGACTTCATGTGTGACTATTTTAAAAACTCAAGTCATGTCAATAGAATCCAATTTTCCTCTCTCTGTTTCTCTGCTCCATTTTCTGTATTAACATTATGCTGAAATAAATTGTCCCTTTATGACAAGAAAATTTACACTGATTCATACATTATAGGTTCTTAGCTTCCACCATCTGAAAATTCCAAATACAGGCCTGGCTTATTTTAGCTTTAAAAGGACATGTGACCATTACTGTTGTTGTTACATGACATCAAGTTGGCTCCAATTTATCGTGACCCTAGCACAACAGAATGAAACACTACCCAATCATGTGCCATCCTCACAATTGTTGGTACACTTGAGGCCATTGCTGATGTCACTGTGCCACTCTATCTCATTGGGGGTCTTCCTTTTTTTTTTTTTTTTTTTTGCTGACCCTCCATTTTACCAAGCATAATGTCCAGGGACTGGTATCTCTTGATAATATGTCCAAAGTATTAAAGGAAAAGTCTCACAAGCCTTGCTTCTAAGGAGCATTCTGGCTGTATTTTAAGCTAAATTTATTACTTCTTCTAGTGATGATGGTTATGTGCCGTGGAGTTGTTTCTGATTCATAGTGACCCTGTATAGGGTTTCCAAGGCTGTAAATCTTTATGGGAGCAGAAAGCCTCATCTTTCTCCTGCGGAACCACTGGTAGTTTCGAACTGCTGACCTTGAGGTTAGCAACATGACTTGTAAGACACTACCAAAGTCTTCTCCAACACCCAAACTCAAATGCATCAATTCTGCTGCTGTCTTTCTTACTTATTGTTCAACTTTCACATGCATATGAAGCAATTGAAAATAACCATGGCTTGGGTTAGACATTGTTTAGTCCTCAAACTGACATCTTCAAGCTTGAACATTTTAAAGAGGTGTTATGCAACAAATTTTCCTAAGGCAATATGTTGTCTGATTTCTTGACTACTGTTCCCTTGAGTGTTTATTGTGGATCCAAGCAATATGAAGTCTTTGACAACTTCAATCTTTTCTCCATTTATCATTATGTTATTTGTCAGTCCAGTTGTGAGGATTTTTGTTTTCTTTACATTGAGGTGCAATCCATATTGAATGTTGTGATCTTTGATCATCATCAGTATTGCAAGTCATCTTTACATTCAGCAAATGAGATTGCATCATCTGCATATTTTTCTATTTGAATGACTGTCTCTTGGTCTATGTGCAGGTTCCTCATAAGCACAAGTATTCTGGAATACCCTCTCTTTCTTCCTAGTCTGCTTAGTCTGGAAACTCCACTGAAATCTGTCTGCCATGGGTGGCCCTGATGGTATTTGAAAATATCACTGGCATAAATTTCAGCATCACAGCAACATGCATCTACTATGGTACAACAAGCTGACAGATGTTTGATAAGACAATAACTGAGACATTTGCAATAGCACAAACTAGAGAAGGATCCACCGATCCTAACTCTGGATTAAGAAAAGAAATTTGGCAGCTTGTCTCGCTGGATAATGAATATGTTTTATAATCATACACATTTTATTCTATTTACTTTTTTTTTTTTTCATTGATAGAACATAATAAAGTATTAATTTTGGGATAGATACTTCCAAAGAGAAACCTACTAGAAAAAGAAATCAGGAAAACTTGATGTACAATTCAGTGATGTCATAGATGTTATAGTTAACTTCCTTATCTATAGTATTGTTATATATGTTATTATAATCCTAGGGGCTTCAAGATGTATTTCTACTGTTGCTATCTTCTCTTCTTTGATCTGCCATTTGGGTGTGGAAGACTTTGTGGCACTAAAATATTTGACACCATGTAATAGAGGTAACCTGGAACTCTGGATCACCATATAGAAATAAACTACCCTAAGCATGAGACAAAACTAAAATTCTGAAAATTAGGGTTTTGAGTTTTTGTAAGTGCAACAATCAAATAAAGATGGAATAATTTTTACACCAGTTATTTCTAAATATCAATATTCATTCTGTTTTGAACACATTTTTTGGGAGAATGAATAAATAGATGGACTCTATTTCATTTAAAATAGCTTTTTTATTCTTTTGAGATAGAAATGAATCTAATTTCTAAAACCAAGTATCTGGAGAATAAGAATATGCTTTTCTTTTAACATACATCCCATTATAAATAAAAAATGCTATATTGGAATAATTATTTCATCATTCTATTCACTAGAAATTTTAAATTGCCTTGTCTCACATTAAAGGAAATTCTAGACAGATGGCAGAGGCCTGATAGGGAACAAAAATAGAATATCCACTGAGAACTGTGAATTGTTGTGATTCAGTATGTCTCACACCTAGGATAAGAGAGAAGAGTTGTAAGAAATAAAGCTAGAAAGAGTTTCAGGAGTCAGATTGTGAAGGGCATTGAATGCCAATGTAAGGACTTTTGATATACCCTTAAGAGAGCAGAGCATCACTAAAGAATTTCCAGCAAAGGAATTTGGATTGTGTTTTAGAAAGTTTACTCTGGACTAACGCAGATACAAATGGAGACTTGTACAACAGCATTCATAGCAACACTGTTCACAATGGCTAAGATGTAGAAACAGCATACATACCCCTCAACAGATAAATGGATAAAAAATGTGGGACATACATACAATGGAAGATTACTCAAAGAAACAAATTCTTAGTACCTGCTGCAATATACATAGATCTTGAAGACATGCTGAGTGAAATAAGCCACTCACAAAAGCATAAATATGGTATGACCTCATGTATGTAAAAAAGACAAGAAAAGGTAAATGCATAGAGATTACATTTTACAAGTGATTACCAAAGACAGAAGGGAGGGGAAGAAGGGAGTTAAGACTGATTGAAAAATCACATTGACCAAGGGTAGATTAAACAGTTAACTATCAAAATTGATGGCAGTAAGTTGTACACCTGCAAAAAAAAGTTGAATTGGCAAATATGTGATAGATACATTTACAAGAATGACAAAAAATAAAAAGAATAGCTGCTGAGATTGCTTATATACAAACAAAAACCTCATGGATTTTGATACATTGGTTTTAAGATTTAAGGTTTATGGTTTCATGGGACATTCCAGTTAATTGGCCTAATAACGTGTTTAGTGATGCTTTTCTATCACCTGATTTGTTGTGTAGTGCCTGGTGTTTTAAAATTTTGTAACCCATTTTGCAAGAAGTGATCATTTGTCTTTATCTAACTGGACTTGCAGAGGAAGAAGGAAAGTCATGAATAGGAGGAGGATATAGAATATGTGGCTAATTGTTTCCATAAACAACTATCTCCTTTTCCATGAGACCAACAAAACTGGAGGGTGTCCAGCTAAAATTACTGAACACCTTGATCAAAGATTCTACAGAAGAATGCTGCCCAAAAGCAGGGGAATGCAGAACAGATTTTGAAATTCTCTGGACACCAGATTTTCTGAAACTATGGTAGAAATGAACCTCTGATGCTATTGCCTTAAAATAATCTTTAAACCTTAAGCCATGAACATTCACTTTTTTTGTTTTAAAACCAAATGATTGTTTAGCTAAACTTGGAGAATGTAATCAGTGTCATTCAAATATATATGTGGAAATGAGTAAACTTGTGTATTCTACTATGTATTTCAATGACAAAGACAACATAATTTTCAAAAGAGCTAAATACAAATGCTTCCCTTTGAAGACAAATGAAAACAAAAAGAACTAGAACAGAAAAGATCATCTATTAAGAATATGAAAAACAAACAGCTAAACTGAAAACACAGATGTCCAAAAGTTACACAAATATAACTTTATGTAAATATAATTTTGGACATCTATGTTGTCAATGCCTCTGGGATGGTTTAGCTCCTTTTCTTGAGTAACTTTTAGACCTGCATAAATTATGGATGCTCCTGAATAGAGAAACACATAGACATAACATATTGGCCAAAAAAAGAGAGAAGAGGAGGAAGAAGAAGAATTTGCATTTAAATATATAAACCTAAGAAAGCATATGGTGCTGTGTGTTAATGCACCGGATTGCAAAGCCATTTGAACTTCAAGGTCGGCAGTTCAAGCTCACCAGCTGCTCCTTGGGAACCCTATACAGGGTCGCTATGGGTTGGAATTGACTCAATGGCACTTAACAACAACAAGAAAGCTTAGACTTTTTAAGCTATTGATCTCATCCACAT
This sequence comes from Chrysochloris asiatica, assembly GCF_000296735.1. Taxonomy (NCBI): domain Eukaryota; kingdom Metazoa; phylum Chordata; class Mammalia; order Afrosoricida; family Chrysochloridae; genus Chrysochloris; species Chrysochloris asiatica. Next base: position 296,662 of record NW_006408726.1, read on the forward strand.
GTCATTCTCTAAACTAAGTACATTCCTCCATGTGTGCTGCTTATGAGAAAAACATCAGTTTCCTGCACTGCATACCAAGCTCTACTGATTCTTGCTCTGTCATGATGACATTTGTTTCAGATAGGTCTCGGGACCCTTGGAAAATGTTTGGTGTAGAGCCCAGGACTCATGGCATAGATGATGATCACTGGCCTTGTTGTTGGTCTGAAATCGAGGCTGGTTGGGCATGGGTCCTGCTGAGAGATGCAAAACAGAGTCTGAAATTTCAAAGATGTGATGTCATAGAGGAATGGTGTTCTCTGACATGATTATCTAACTTACAACAGAAAGAATTACAAAAATGTCTCTATTACCTAGCTTTCCCCAAATAGTTACTGAACAGAGTATTTAAAGAACTCTACCTAGCTAACTCTGACTAAGGAGCACTGGTGTGGTACTGTTGGAGAAGCATGGACTTCTTCTCAAGGTCAGAGGCTCAAATCCACCAGCTTGCTCCTTGGAAACACTATATAAGATCACTATGAGTAGGAGGTGATGTGATGGCATTAACGACAAATATGTGGCACTGTATGATAAACAGTGGACTGCTAGCTACAAAATCAGTGTTTCAAATCCACCAGCAACTCCTTGGAAACCCTATCCAGGATTGCTACATGTCAGAACCAACTCAATGGTACTTAACAACAACAAATGAGCTAGAGCCTACTCGATGGCTCTAAAAACAAGAAGCACTGACTAAAGATTTGTTGGCACATCCTATGGTTAGAACACTATTTGTCCCTTGTGAATTAGTAATATGTCTCTTCTAGTCATGTCTTTGGAGTCCTTGTGTGGCGCTGTGGGCTAATGTGTCAGATTGCAAAATCATTTGAACTGCAAGGTCGGTGGTTCAAGCTCACCAGCTGCTCCTTGGAAACCCTGCACAGGATCGCTATGGGTCGGAATCGACTTGATGGCACTTAACATCAACAACGACAGTCATGTCTCTGTAACTCTCACCAAACAACTTTTCCCTGATGGGTCTGCATAAGTGAAGGTGGGGGGTTGGAGAAATGATGTTAATAGGAATATATGGTTCAGCTGAGTTTGATTGTAACAGAGTTCATTGTGATGGTAAAAACTTGGAACTCTAATCAGGGGCTTGGTCATGCTTGCCAGCCTGCTGGGTATAAAATGGGCCATTTTGGTGATATGAGTGGACTGTGAGCTTATTTGTTTGACTAACCAAACTCACCTCTGTCCCAGGTTCTTGGGACTTGAGCCAGAAGTCTCACCTCATTCACCAGCTTTTCTAGCCTGATTTGGTGAGAGTGAAGAGAATCCTCCAGATTGATGTCTGAACTACGAATTTGGGACTTGTCAGCCTCCACAACTGTGTAAGTTGTTTCCTTAATGGCTGGTGAGTTCTTTGAAATGGCACAGCAAATTGCAGAATCCTGGGACATGGGGAGAATATCGTGAGGAGGAGGAGTGGTTGATATCAAGAATTATGTTATGAAGCTGTAAGATAAATGCTGGACTGTGAACCACAGATTGGTGGTTCGAGTTCCCCATCCCCACCTCCCCCAGCTGCTCTACAGGAGAAAGATGAGGTGTTCTGCTCATCATATTCTATTCATCATTTTCTTTGGATTGCTTTCTATGTACTGCTGATCTTATTATTCATCTTTCTATTGCTTGCATATCTTGTGCATCTTTTAAGACACAACTTGTCACTTAGTCTTCCACTCACTATAACCACCATTACACACTCCCACATACCACACACATACGGTGCATATGCAGTACACACACACATACATCATTTTATTCAAACTGATGCCTCAGTGAGCTTGTTATCTCTACTCTGTGGTCCTTCAGGACTGTCTTTACATCTCTATCATTGTCTGTTCCACTGTTCAGATTGAGTTTTTAAGAAAATGACTATGTCTGTTTCCATCTTTCAATTCCAAAGTTATTTAAGTAGATCATGACACTTAAAAGATGTTCATTGATAAGAAAATACCAAAAAAAAAAAAAAAAAGACTGGATAAGTGAGTGAGTGAATGTAATGAGTGAATAAATGAATGAATTTGCTGTAATAAGAAACCTTGCAATACTCTGTGTGGCAAACAATGCCTTTGCTATTTCACCAAAATTAGTCATACACCCAGAATTCCTGAGTCATGTAGGCAATATTAATTACAAAACTATGATAGGCTGTAGAACAACATCATGGAGACCTCTTGGAGTCTATTTAAAAGTAAAAGCAAAACAAGTTTATTGAGAGATAGACTCAGTCTGGGCCTGGAAGGGGACTGACTGCCTGACCCCTTTGGAGTTTTCTTACCTTTAAATGGCAAGGCTTAATTTAAAAGGTTAACTTCCTAACTTTCAGTGGCCTTGTCTCAAACCTCCTAGTCCTGGTCACCTGTTGGAATGTTATCTTTCTATGTGTGGTATCATATCAACACTGATTGGCATTCTAACTTACTGTGAACATGATTAATTTCTGTTGTGTTATGGTCACATTGCTTTCTTATTTCAATAAATGCAATTCAGATTTCTTACAGATCATAATTTAAAGTTCTAATTTTAAAAGCTGTTTTTTTTTTTGTTTTTAAGTTAGAAGTTTAAATGGTGGGTGATACAACTTAAATTCTAAAGCATTTAGAAGGCTTTTGGTTTTCAGTGAGATGTCTATCTCCATTCTGAATTTTTAAATTCAACCTCCATTTGAGTTCTTTGTAACCATTAAACAAACAACAAAAAAAAAAAACATGGCAGCTGCTTTGCCCTCACACAGAAAATATTTAACAGTTGATTACAACAGGAAGGAGCCCTGTTGGTACAATGAATTGAAACACAATGTCAGTGGTTCAAGCCCACCATCTACTCTGTTCCAATGAGGACAGATAGTCTCAGAAACCTTAAGGAACTATTTTACTCTACCTTACGGGGTCACTATGAGTTGGAATTAACTCAATGGAAGTGTGTGTTTTTGTTTTGGTTTTATTGAAAAAACTTACATTTAGAATTAGCCAGCTGGACTCAGTTAGTTTGGATGATCCCAATTTTGTTGGCAACATCCAAAGCATCATAATCAGGAGCCAGTCAAACACATGCCTTCTTTTCTCCATCAGGCCTGATGAAGGTGCTGACCTTGTCAATGTCAATGTCATAGAGCTTCTTCACAGCCTGTTTGATCTGGTGCTTGTTGGCCTTGACATCCACAATGAACACAAGTATGTTATTACCTTCGATCTTCTTCATGGCTGACTCAGTAGTCAAAGGGAATTTGATGATGGCATAATGGTCAAGCTTGTTTCTCCTGGGGGCACTCTTCTGAGGATATTTGGGCTGCCTCTGGAGCCTCAGAGTCTTTGGCCACCAGAAGGTGGGTGACATGAGGATCTTCTTTTTTTGTGTTGTTGTGGATGCCTTTCAGCACTGCCTTCTTGGCCTTCAATGCCTTTGCTTTGGCTTCATCTTTGGGAAGGCAGGGACTTCCTTCTTCACTTTCAGCACCACGGTCCAGTGTGTGTTTTTAGGGGGGAGTGCATTGGCCAGACAGGGATGGGGCAGTCATGCCTCAGAGGATTTGTGTGAATGTGCCCTTGATGATTTACAAATGTTCTAGGACAATCCTGTAAACTTTTCTAATCTCAACTGTAAATGTATCCCAATTTTGTCCTTCCCCACTTCCATAGTGTTGCCTATGACAGTGATGAACTACTCTACCACCATTCATGGTTTTACGATGGCTTCCTTTTTTTTCCTGTCATTGATAATTGACCACATGGCTGTAAATCCCATGGACACCATTATGACCACATGCTGACGGTTTACCTCATTTAGATGATTTGTCTTTGTCTGGTTTAACCCTTAATAAAGGAATCTCTACAAGAAAAATAAACAAACAAACAAAAATTATGATAGGCTCACCAATTTGCTGTATGTTCTTACTGATGAAGATCAGAGACCACAGCCTTTGGTATGAGTGGCATCTCAATGTAAAAAAAACAAAAAACAAAAAAAAAACACAAAAATCCTCACCACTGGACCAATAAACAACATCTATATAAATAGAGAAAAGATTGAAGTTGCCAAAGATTTCAATTTGCTTATATCCACCATCAACAGTCATGGAAACAGCAGTCAAGAAATCAAACAGCATATTGCATTAGGCAAATCTGCTGCAGAAGACATCTTTAAAGTGTTAAAGAGCAAAGACATCAGTTTGAAGACAAAGGTGTGCCTGACCCAAGACATGGTATTTTTAATAACCTCATATTCATGTAAAAATTGAACAGTGAATAAGGAAGACTGTAGAAGAATTGACGTATTTGAATTCTGGTGTTGGAGGAGAATATAAAAGTACCATGGACTGCCAAAAGAACCAACCAATTTGTGTTGGAAGAAGTATAACCAGACCAGAATGCTCCTTGGAAACTAGGATGGCCAGCCTTCATCTCTCCTACTTTAGACAGATTATTAGGGGACACCAGTCCCTGGAGAAAGGATATGTTGGGTAAAGTGGAAGCTGCTCAATGAGGTGGATTTGCACAGTGGTAGCAGCAATGGGTTCAAATGTAGCAATGAATGTGAGGTTGGTGCAAGACCAGGCAGTATTTAGTTCTGCTGTGCATAGAGTAGCTAGGAGGTGTTACCAACTCTATGGCACCTACCAACAACATCTTAGATGGTGTCCTGGTGTAGTGCTGTGGGATAATGCACTGGACCACAAAGTCAGTTTTAACTACAAGTTCAGCAGTTCAAACACACCAGCTGCTCTTCGGAAACCCTATACAGGGTCACTATGAGTTGGAGTCGACTCAACAGCACTTAACAAGAACATCTTAAATGGAGTCCTGTTGTGGTGCTATTAGGATAAGCACTAAACTTATTACAAAGTCAGTGGTTAACACCCACCAACTGATCCTCAGAAACCCTACACAGGGTCACTGTGAGTCCAAACCAACTCCACGGCACTTAACAAAAACATGTTAGATACTTCTCTATGATCTGTCTCCTCTTTCCTGCTTTCTGCTCTTCACTGATTGCTTTCTCTTTTGAATTCCACACCATTTGTAGGTTTGTCCTACTCTTTAAAGACAATTCATCTTATTGAATTTCCATCTACATAGAGACAATGCAGACGGCACATAAAATCATATATAAGGGGACTTAAAAAAGTTCAGGGGAAAATCCATTATCATTGAATTTTATTTTTCATGAACTCTTGGAAGTCTCCCTTGTATATTAATTACACTATGTTCCTACCTCTAACTTTCCTTCTGAACCTAAGATTTTCACCTCCAGAATGGCAAAATTCAAGATTCAAAGTGGATTGTAGAAAGTACTAGAGATAGTGTTTGTGTTTCATGAGCCAATTTTTTATTGGTTGTATGTTTAATTTTGAAGGGAAGGAATAGTCTATCTGAGCCATGTTAGAAATGTGACTAGATGTCATAACACAGACACAATAGAACAATCTCCACAAGGCAACTTTTGCTTCTGCAGGGTGCACAACAGCACAAAGTCTGGCTAACAAGCACACTGGGCGGACAGTTTGCTTGGGTTTTATTCCTGATGTGTCGTGAAAGTGGCTGTGTCTCACCCTATTGGTTAAGGCTTTAACCACACAGTCTTGTCTTTACCCGATTGGCTAATTGTAAGCTAAGACTGTCTCTCACCCTATTGTTTAGGGTTTCAACCGCACGTTTTGTCCCTATCTGATTGGTCAGTGTGAATGGTCCTTGAAGGGACCATTCACATTTTGGGGCTGGGAGATTTGGACTGTCTTTGTTATAAGAGGTTAAAAGCACAGTAAGAACTGGTTTTTGGCCGGTCAATAGTATGAGGAAGGAGCTCTGGTAGCATAGTGGTTGCGAAATGGGCTGCGAACCTTAAGGTCAGTAGTTCGAAACTACTAGTTGTTCCTCAGGAGAAAGATGAGGCTTTCTGCTCCTGTAAAGATGCTCGGAAACCCTCGGTTCCGACTCCACGGCACATAACCATCAACCACCACCATAGTATGAGGACAAGAAACGGGAGTTTCTTTAAATAGCCTTAAAAGAGAAAGGGGCTAGCTTCTTCTACTTTGGTGCCAACTCTATTTTACACCCTTTGAAGGAAAGACATTTGACTTTTTCTTACAGCCATTTACAGTGTAACTGCCATTCTGACTTTCAAAAACTCAATACATAATCTCTTCAGTTTTCTTAAAACCCTAGGGAAAGTTACAAAATTTTTCTTGTATAATGTTATATATAGGACCTCAGCTATAACTCTAATAGTCAGAAAATTAGGGCCATATGTATGATTCTGATTCCTACCACTGCTGTAGAGGAGAAAAGAGACACCATCTTCAAATATAAAAATATGAAGGAATTTCTTAACTGTTGGTGGTGGTGTTAAGTGCTGTTAAGTCTGTTCATCTTATAGTGACCCTGTCTGAGGAAACTGAACCACTGACATTGTGGTTTGAACAGTTGACCTAGTGGTTCAAACTGACCTTGAGGTCGAGTGCTTATTCTAAGGTGCCACACCAGGGCTCCTTTTCTTCATAAGTGTTTAACAGGAGTAAATAGAATCCAAAGATAAACATAAATTATTTGGATGAGGGAAATCATAGGCACTCTGATGAGTTTCCAAAGTTTCATTTCTATGTGGTGGCCTTTTATATGGCTCATGAATAATTCCTTCTAGAAAGATCAGCACAAGGCTGATCCCTATGAGTTGGAAATTAATGATATTCCAACTGTTAGACTTTTCCAACTTGTTATACCATTTCATAGTCCTTGTTATCAATCACCCCTCCTTTCAAATTCCTGTGTTCTGTAAGATGTTACAATGTCTGACAAAATTCATAGCTGTCAAAGAAAGGAAATGGGTCACACAATTGTGGAGAATGGAAAGTCCCAAATCCATAGTTCAGATATCAGTCTTGATCTTCTCACCCATGTAGAAGTTGATGAACCCAAATTGGCAGATCAGAAGACAGGATGTTGATGCAGGGGCTATGGAAGCTGATGAATCAGGTTTGATGATGGGCTGAAGGTCCCACAAACTAGAGGTCAGATATAATGAGCCAGATGCAAGATACAGGGAAAGAGAGTGAACTTTTCTAGAGCAGTCCTATAAACTGGTGTCAGACCATGCCCCCATAGAAAACTAAAGGTGGTCTCTTGAGTCACACCCTCTACTAATGAGAGAAAGGTTCTTAATATGTTTTATTTTTTCCCTGTCTATTCAAATCCTTTAATTATTGTACCCAGTCATTACTACCCTGACTAACCTTTCCCCTGTGCTCTAAGAACACATAGGCTCAAGATTTAGTGCTACATTGTTGATTTAAACCTAAGATAAGAAGAGAAACTGGGAGGAATACTGGAGGACCATGTGCTCATTTTTAAAATAATGTGATTTTAAGAGAAAAGTTTCTGAAAAGACCATTAACATTATTTAGAACAACCAAGTTCCAGGATGTAAGGCCCTGTGACTCAGTGGGACATGAACTGTATCCCCTATAATAAAACCATAAAATTCTGAGAAAAGAAAGTAATAATGCAGCTGGATTGATACCTTGTTGTTGTTGTTGTTAAGTGCCATCAAGTCGGTTTCGACCCATAGCGACCCTGTACAGGGTTTCCGAGGCTGTAAATCTTTACGGGAGCAGAAAGTCTCCTCTTTCTTCTGCGGAGCAGCTGGTAGTTTTGAACTGCTGACCTTGAGGTTCGCAGCCCAATTCGTAACCACTACGCTACCAGAGCTCCTAGGATTGATACCTAGAGGGGTATGAATGTTGAGACTGTATGGGTGGAAAGGAAAGGCAATCTTTCTCTGCCTTCCAGATCTGTCAATAAAACACATGTTGATTCTCACCCCATCTCATCTCTGATATTGGCTACAGCAGCTGGGGGTCAGACCTTTGTCCAATAACAGTTATCTTTCTTGCTGTTATTGTTGTTGTGATGCACAGTGCCCTGTATAAGGTTTCCAAGGAGCAGATGATGGATTTGAACTACTGACTTTGTGATTAGCAGTCCAGTGAGTATTTTACAATGCCACACCGGTAATCCTTATAGTTACATTGTAATCTTAATCCTTAGCCCCACTTTAACACTTATTCCTCAGAAACTCACTTCAGAATAAGTCTATAATCCTAGGCAGTTAGGCTAGCATTTATAATACATCACATGTATTATATACTATAATACATCACATGTATTTTAAATGCTAGCCTAACTAGATTGGAGAAATTTAGCTAGAAGGATCAGAATAAATAACTAGCCACAACAAGGGCACAGAGAACAAAGGAATCTCTTCCCACAACCATGTGTCACATGTTAGGCCAATAGAAAACAGGGAGGAAACTATTACAGATAAGAAAATGAACAGTCCCTGAGGCTCTCAGGGCATGACATCACAAGCCAGTGACCATTAAGGGTTAATTGTTGTTTGTTGTTAAGTGCTGTTGAGTTGGTTCTGACCCATAGCATCCTGGTATAAGCAGCTGGTGAGCTTGAACCGCCGACCTCTCAGCTCAAACTGACTTTGCAGTCCAGTGCATTCATCCATAGCGCCACACCAGGACTCCATTAAAGGTAGTGTTAAGGAATGTTTCTGTGAGGGCCAGCTGGGGTAAGTGGTAGTAAACTCACTTTAAAATGTATGCTACCTCTAACTCTAACAGTTCAGATATCAGAGGTACATGAAGTTGTTGTTGTTGTTAACTACCGTGCAGTCGATTCTGAATCACAGTAACTCTGCACAGGGTTTCCAAGGCTGTAAATCTTTATGGGTGCAGAAAGCCTCATCTTTCTCTGATGGAATAGCTCATAGCAGCCCAATTTGTAACCACTATGCTAAGAAATCGGTAGTCAAGAGATCAGACTATGCATTGCATTGGGCAAATCTGCTGCACAGGAACTTTTTAAAGTTTTGAAGAGCAGAGATGTCAGCTTGAGGATTAAGGTGCTCCTGACCCAAGCCATGGTATTTTCAATAACCTCATATGGATGTGAAAGCTGGACAGTGAATAAGGAATATCATAGAAGAATTGATGCCTTTGAGTTGGAGGAGAATAATAAAAGTTCCATGGACTGCCAAAAGAACCAATATATTTGTTTTGGAAGAAGTGCAGCCAGAGTGCTCCTTGGAGGCTAGGATGGCTAAGCTTCATCTCTCATACTTTGTCATATTGTCAGGAGGGAACAGTCACTGGAGAAGGCTATCATGCTTGGTAAGATGGAGGGTCATAGAAAAAGAAGAAGACCCCCAACGAGATGGATCAGCCAGGTGGCATCATTGATGGCGTCAAGTGTGGCAACAGTAATGCGGTTGGCCCAGGATTGGACATTGTTTCATTCTGCTGTCCATGGGGTCACTAGGAGTCGGTTCCGACTCGATGACACCTGACAACAACAACAACATGCTAAGAAAAATCTGATAGCTTAAATTTAGGCACAAGAGGGACTTAAGCTCTGTCTTGGTGGAGATATTCACAGGCAAAAATCTTTCAGATTTCCTTCTCTACAACACTTGCTGTTTCTTGTATGTAAGATTGGTTAGAAGAAGCACATTCTGACCCTTAGCCTAAGTTAGCATTAGAATGTGTGGTGCGTGGATTTAGGTTGTATACTATTGCTCTGAACAACTTGCATTCACATTCATTCACTCAGTAAGTGCTTTTAGATGTTAATGACATTGATGATCACTCACACCAGAAATGATTGAATGGAAGCTGGAAGGAAAGAATTAGCATTTTTATCTTGGCCTAGCCGTAGCTAGGGGGAAACTATCTTTAAACATTTTCATTATTTTCCATTTCTGCCTGTATCTGGTGCTTGTCATAATAGCCCCAGGCAAGTGATAATAATGAGAGCAGCATATGGCTTTGGAAGAGTGACAACAGCAAGGAGAGAGTGTGATTTATAGGGGCACTATCAGGGGAAGTAAAGGAGCAAATACTCATGTTAAGATTAGGAAATTGGTTCCAGAAGACTGGTAAGTTCCATTTCTGTGTTCCATGAAGTTTATCTATTTGCCATTATTTTCATCATTTTCTCATTTTTCTACTCTGTTCTTCCTTTATTTTTAAATAGACTGACCATTGAAACAAGATGTGAGTCATATCTTAAACAGTAGCTTAGATTCTATAAATGCCAGCAAGATGGACTTTGGTATGCTCTGAAGAAGCACAGGTCAATTTCAAGTCTGTTCTGGTGGAAAAAAGAAGCCCAAATTCAAACATATTTTATAAAGACCCCTTTGTTAATCCTTAAAAATGACAGTCTACTGCCATTGAGATTATTTCAGTTTGTAGTGACTCTGTAGGAGATAGTGGAACTGTTCTGAGGCTGTAAATCTTCGCAGAAGCATACTGTCTCCTATTTCTCCAAAAGCATGGCTTGATCTTATTAAGTTGCTGGGACAGTTTTGACTCACAGCAACCCTGTATAGGGTTTCCAAGGAGCAGCTGGTGGGTTTGAACCATCAGCCTTATGGTTAGCAGTCCAGTGCTGACCCTCCATCCCCACATCATAGCTTGCTTGGCTAATGGATTCAAGCTGTAAAAATTTTAACGAACAGCACTTAACTCAACCCATTTCACCACTGGAGCTCCATTAAGCAAGACAAAGACAAGAAAAAGATATCATCTGCATGAGAGAAACTGTCAGCATGCAGTCATAACTACCTAACAACAGCAACTAATTACTGTTGCTGTTGTTAGGTGTCCTTGAGTCAATTCCTACTTGTAGGACCCTTTGGAAAACATAATGAAACACTGCCAGGTCCTGCATCATCCTCACAATTATTATGTTTGAACTCATTGTGGCTATAAATTTGACAGTCCATTTGATAGCTAATTATTGTTGTTGTTAAGTGCCTTTGAGTCGGTTCCAACCCATAGCAACCCAAGGGTTTTCAAGGATCTTGAGCCACTGACCTTGTGGTTCAAATACTTTGCAGTCCAGTGCATTAGCCCATGGTGCCAAACAGGCACTCTGGTAGCTGATTATAGATGATAAGAAAACAAAGCAAATCATGATAAAATGATGAAGGTGGCAGATGAATTCATCTGGTCCCCATCACTGGGTTTCATAGGGTTTCATAGGGGAAGGACCATGATTGGGATACATACACAATTGCAGATTAAAAAGGTCATGGGGCCCTTCCACTATCTGCCCACATGGTGATGGGGTATGACTTAACAACCCCTGGCCCTGAGTTATATCCAACCTTATATCCCCAAAATTAGATGATGAGCATCTGTCAATCATTAAGAGCACATCCATGCAAGTTCCCTGGCAAGAATGTTCTTCATGGGCTGGTCAGGAACAGTTGTTGTGGTTGTTTTGTTGTTAGGTGCCATCAAGTTGGTACCGATTCATAGCAATCTTATGCACAGCAGAACAAAACGCTGCCTAATCCTGGGCCAACTTCACTGTCTATCATTGCAAGCTTGAGCCCATTGATGCTGCCACTTGGCCAATCCACTTAGCTACTTTCAAACACTTTCTGCCTGAGGGTAATGTACTCCAAGTGGCTAGCTAGTGTCTCAAATGAATTCAAATGGTGGGTGAACTTATGCCAATGAAAAAATAGAGTTAGGCTCCCACTCTAAACTACATTCTTCCATAAATGATGTGCTTTGTACTTTAACATTCAGTACAGGAATGTGGAAATCAATAGTCAATATCGTTAATATTGCAAGCAAGTAAAATTTTCTAAAGATAATACAAAACTGGCTGCAACCATACATTGACAATGAACTTCTGCGGTTCAAGCTAGATTCAGAAGAGGACCTGGAATGAGGGATATCATTGCTGACATCAGATGGATCTTGGCTGAAAGCAGAGAATACCAGAAAATTGTTTACCTATGCTTTATTGACTATGCAAAGGCTTTTGATTGTGTGGATCCTGACAAGCTATGGACAACACTGCAGAGAATGAGTATTCCAGAACACTTCATTGTGCTCACGAGGAATCTGTACATAGACTAAGAGGCAGTTGTTCAAATAGAACAAGGTAAGATCAAATTATCTAAAATTGGTGTTGTTGTTAGGTGCCATCAAGTTGGTTCCAACTCATAGCGACCCTGTACCGGGTTTCTGAGGCTGTAAATCTTTACAGGAGCAGAAAGCCTCATCTTTCTCCTGTGGAGTAGCTGGTAGTTTCGAACTGCTGGCCTTGCGGTTCGCAGCCTGATTCATAACCACTACGCTACAATTAGTTAACTCTAAATGGCTTAATATTAGTTGTTCAAATAGAACAAGGTAATACTGAATGGTTTAAAAGATGTACTCCAGGGCTGTATTCTTTCACCATACTTATTCAATCTGTGGACTTCTTGTGTGGTGCTGTGGATCAACACCAGACTGTAAACCTCAAGTTCAGTAGTTTAAACCCACCAGCTGCTCCTCAGAAACTCTATATAGGGTCGCTATGAGCCAGATCCAACTTGATGATACCTGACAACAATTCAGTCTGTATGCTGAGTAAATAATCTAAGAAACTGGATTATACAAAGAACAACATGACATCAGGATTGGAGGAAGACTCACTAACAACCTGCTTGCTGTAAGTGATAAAACCTTGCTTGCTGTAAGTGAAGACAACTTAAAATATTAACTGATACATTCAGTATGGGTTGAACAGCAATGTAAAGAAAACAAAAATCCTCACCAATGGACCAATAAGCAATTTCCATAAAAATGGAGAAAAGATTGAAGTTGTGAAAAACTTAATTTTGTTCGGATCAACCATCACCACTCATGGAAGCATCATTCAAGAAGGCTAACGACATATTGCATTGGGCAAATCTGCTGCACAAGCCTGTTTAAAGTGTTCAAAAGCAAAGAGGTCAGTTTGAAGATTAAGGTGTGCCTGACCCAAGCCATCATATTTTCGATAACCTCATATTCATGTGAAAGTTGGACAGTAAATAAGATCATAGAAGAATCGATGCATTTGAGTTATGGTGTTGCAGGAGAATATTAGAAGCACCATGGACTACAAAAAGAACAAACTAATCTGGGTTGGAACAAGTACAACCAGAATTCTCTTTACAAGCCAGGATGGTCAGACTTTATCTCTCATCCTTCGTACATGTTATCAGGAGGGGACAGTCCCTGGAGAAAGACATCTTGTTTGGTCAAGTGGGATGTCAGAGAAAGAGAGAAAGATCCCCAAAGAGATGGATTGGCACAGTGGCAGCAGCAATAAGCTTAAATGTAGCAACAATGTCAAGTTTGTGCAGGACCGGGCAGCGTTTTGTTCTGTTGCTGTGAGTCAATACCACTTGATGGCACATAACAACAACAACAACAACAGGTCTGTTGAGACATTACATAATTACCATAGAGGAAACAATCAACTTAAATAGTATAAATTCAAGCCAGATATTTATTTGGTTTTATGTTGAAAAACAAAATATAAATGTTTGGATAATGTTATTGTATGAGAGTCTAAAATCAGAGGCACATAGTGTTAACGCCATTTCAAAGTCTTGCAACATGGAGTCTAGAATCCATGTTGAATTTCCAATGCTGCCTTTTGTAACATAAGTCTCTTTACCTGATGCTGACCTAGCCTTGATTCTGACATAACCATATACCCAAAGGAGTTGTTCTTTTTCTCTGAGGTCTGGCTAGTGCAGGATATCACAGTTTGTCCTCAGAGGGTTTTCCACTATAGTTAAATAGATGCAACATATGATAGCTTACATAGGCATGGTATAGATGCAAAGCATTATGGATAAGTCTTTATAATGGACCCCAAAACACATAACTGAGAAAGCAATTTTTATAGCAAGGTACCCGAAAACCTGTCCTGCCATTGTCCTATGTTGTTGTTAAGTGCTGTCCAGTTGGTTCTGGCTCATAGTGACCCTGTATAGTTTCTGAGGAGTGGCTGGTGAGCTTGAACCACTGACCTTGTGATTCAAACCAACCTTGCATTAATCTGCAGCACCAGGACTCTGACATTGTCCTATAGCCATTAATAAACTAAAGAGCATATATACCTGCAATTATGTATACTTAGCAAATCATGTAATCGCAGATATATATAGGTGTTATCTGCCTATCCCTGCCAAATCCCCACTTTTAGAAATACCACCTTTGACTGTCCTAATTGTCTTTGATCCAAATGTGATTTTGTAACGTTTACTTCTGCTACGATGGTTCAAAAATGCTTTCTTCCTCATTTTCCATAATGAAAGCCATTTTTACTTTCTGAATTTTTATGTCTTCCCTGTCTGGACCATCTCTATCCCTCAATAAACTTCTTTAGCTTTTACTTTAAGCAGACTCTGTAATATTGCTCTACAATATTGTTAAACATTTGGATAAAGCTGTTTAAACATGAGTCATTATTAATAGAATATGTTGATATGATAGTGGTTGTGTAATTGTCATAGAAGTCCTGGGGTGACTGTAGGATAAGCACTGGACTGCTAACCAAAAGAGTGGTAATTCAAACCTATCAGCCGCTCCTTGGAAACCTTATATAAGTTCACTAAGAGTTAGAACTCACTCTATGGAACTTAACAACTGCAACTATTCTCATAGAAACTTAAAACTGGCTCAATTATTGTTAAATATTGTGGTAATATCCTTATCATTTTATAATACCACCTATTTTCATGAGAAAGAAAAGCTTTGAAATGACCTCAGATTTTTAGAAGTCATTTTTACATCTCATTTGAAATTGCTCAGAGCTTCATGGAGAGAAAAACTGTCCTCTGGAGAGTTTACTAGGAGCTGTAAGAGAAAGCGGAGTTTGGGAAAAGCAACTTGTTCCATGTCTCTCTTAACTTGCTTCAGACAGAGAATCACTACAATAGAAAAGGCTTATTTTAGCAAGAGGTTTGGGTGTGGCCACCTCAACTGGATCAAATACCAGCTCCACTGTTTGAAAGTTGTCTTACTGGGATATGAGTTGATCTAAAAAAACAAAAACAAAAACTCACCTTTTATAGTTGAGATATATCTTTACATGATCTTACATTGTAAGCCTTAGATTCTTTATAAAATAGAGACACAGAATGCCCATTCTTTTTTTTTTTTGTGGGGGGGGGAGGAAGCATTGTCCTTAAGCATACTCCAGGTCTCAGTCTGTCCCATTACACATGTTCTTCCATGTAATCTCAGCTTAATCTGTGCTATTTACTAATAACTTTTGAAACCCCAACATAAGCATTACTAGTACCTCACGTCCAACTCCAGATGTAGTTTATAGAGTTCTATAGCATAAACACAATGTTGCAGGCTATTTT
The DNA here is from genome assembly GCF_000296735.1 of Chrysochloris asiatica. Lineage (NCBI taxonomy): Eukaryota > Metazoa > Chordata > Mammalia > Afrosoricida > Chrysochloridae > Chrysochloris > Chrysochloris asiatica. The sequence goes on from NW_006408726.1 coordinate 311,929, forward strand.
GTCCAGGACCTTCTGTATATCTTACAGAGGCTTGCCCCACCCTTGCATAGGTCGCCTTTATAAATCCTCAAGAAGCACCTATTTAATGCAGGCAGGGTCAGCTACTAAATATATAAAGGTAAGTAAAAATTGATTGCTGTTCCTAAGACAAGCAAATGCAGAACTAAGTTACTGCATGTTAATTGAATGGTTGGGAGTTAAACAGAATCACAGAGTACAATGGGGAATTATCTGATTGCATGTAAGAGCCAGCAGCCATTAATAGGGGAGCTGATATTTTATCTAAGTTCAGAAACAGAGCTAATAAATCAATTAAGGAAAGGTAGAAAATAGGAATTTAAAAAGGAGCAACATGAACCAAAGCTAGGGGACACAGATGTCAGTAGTGTAATTGGAGAAGAGTAATTGGAGAAGAGTAAGTGGTTCAGTAAATGGTTCACCCTAGTGGTGCAGTGGCTAAGCACTAGCGATAGGGACCTTGGTTTAAACTTTTCTGTGAGAATGATGTGCCTGTTTGTTTCCTTAAAGAATACAGCCTTGTCAAACCAACTCGACTGTGTCCTACAGGATTGCTATGAGTCAGAATGGACTCAGTGGCAATGACTTTTTAAAATATGGCTCAAAGTGGCCACAGACAGGATGCTTGGAGTGGGAAGGAATGACAAGGGATGATGTGAGAGAGGTAATGTATGATCACAGTTTGCACAGTTACCCAGGACATATTCAGCAGTATCCCTGTATCATGAAGGCAGTGGTCAGCCAGTGCCCATTTTTCAGCAGCAGGGGGACTTGAATAGAGCATGTTTTACAAAGATAGCCTTGTAGTTTTTAGAAAGAAGTGAGTTTATCACCAAGTAAACCAAGTGGAAGGCTGTATGATTGGAAAAGATGACAAAATGCTAATCAAAGAAGTTGTTGTTGTGTGCTGTTGAATTGGTTCTTACTGATAATTACCCTGTATAGGGTTTCCAAGGCTGTAATTTTTACAGAAGCAGAAAGTCTCCTCTTTTTCCTGTGGCATGTCTTGTGGACTCCAAGCACTGACCTTGTGGTTAGCAGTTCAGTGTTTGTCATACCTAGCCAATATGCTCAATCAACGAGGTAACTGAGGGAAAATTATTCTGATTTTAAAGATATTTTGAAAGTAGAAGCCATTGGACGGGACAATTGGTTGCATAAAAGGAGTAGTTTAAGATGATTTAAGATTTGATTGGAGTTCTGGTATGGCCCTGGACTGCTAACTGTAAGGTGACTGGGTTAAACCCACCAGCTGTTCCTCAGAAACCCTATACAGGGTCTCTGTGAGTTGGAACTGACTCAATGTCACTTAGCAGCAACAAGATTTGATTGCTATAGATTTCTGGCCCTAAGTTTTAAAAATAAACCTGATACCTCTACTTAAATATATGTTCATACTTATTTGTATATGTAGCTATTCAAACCTAAAAACCAAACCCACTGTAATTAAGCCAGTTTTGACTCAGCAACCCTATATAGGGTTTCTGAGGCTATAAATCTTTATAGGAGCAGACATGCTGCTCTCTATATACTCTATTACATATAGCAGGATAAATATGTCTCCTCAAAAACCCTACACATACGTGTGTATATGTGTTTATGCATGTATGCACATGAGTGTGCATATGTAAACACATGTGTGTTGTGCTATTATGTGCCATTGAGTCCCTTCTGACTCATAGCGACCCT
>NW_006408726.1:313997-329348 GCF_000296735.1 Chrysochloris asiatica
ACACACACATACATATATACAAGCACACACATATGTTGTTGTTAAGTGCCATTCAGTTGGTTCTGACTCACAGTGACCCAGTATCAGTAGAGGGTTTCCAAGCCTTTAAATATTTTCTTTCTCAACTAGCATGGCTGTTTGGCTCGAATCCCTAATCTTGTGGTTCACAGTCCAGTGTTTGTCCTATGGAACCAAGGCTTTCATATACATATCTGTTATATATGTATATGAAAGCCATGTTCATGAAAGAATTACAGATTGACATCCTCATAAATATGAGACAGGGTTGCTATAAATTGGCACCAACTTGGTGGCACATCACAACAGTAAGTGCTGTCGAGTTGGTGTAAACTCATAGTGACCTTATATAGGGTTTCCAAGGAGTGGCTGGTGAATTTGAACCACTACATTGTAGTTGGAATTGCTTTGTTGGTCTAGTACTTATCCTACAGTGCCACACCAGGACTATGTATCTATCTATCTATCTATAGATAGAGAGAGATAGGTGTTGTTGTTGTTGTTGTTAAGTGCCGTTGAATCGATTCCACAGCAGCCCCGTATTGGGTTTCCAAGGAGCAGCTAGTGAGCTTGAACCACCAACCTTGCAGTTCAAATGACTTTGCAGTCTGACGCATTAGCCCACAGCACCACACCAGGACTCCGTATAGATATAGATATATAGATATATGTTATTATTGTTGATAAGTACCATCGAATTGGTTCCAACCAACACAGTGGCCCTGTATAAGGTTTCTGAGGAGCATCCAGTAAGCTTGAATGGCCAACCTTGCAGTTCAAATGGCTTTGCAGTCTGGTGCATTAACCCACAGCACCATACTAGGACTCCATTATGTATCCATGCATACATATATATTTAACCAATTGGGAAAAAAATTTTTTTTGTTCCATTTCTTGGCAAAAGAAACACTGGGTTGGTGTATATGATATAATTCAAATAAAGTGCTATGTATTTGAAACTTCTTTTTCAAGTTAACAGTCTTAATCTAGATTAACATTTCAACCAATAGCAGTGGGTCTGGTGGATCACAATTCATTGATTTGTTATCGGGAAACTATTGTATCCAGTAATAAATGTTGCTACAAAAAGCCATAATGGTTTTTTGTATAGGATCTAAAGAAGTATGAGGCCATTTTGTTTTAAGAGCCATCACTTTGACTGGCATCTAAATTCTTCATGGAGATTATCTGTCATTTGTTAACGTTGTGAGACTGAGATGAAATTGCCCAGTTCTATTCACAACCAATGAATATTTTATTAGTTCATCTCCAAGTTACAAAAGATTTACATCTTGAGGCCATTAAAATAATTTAAGAGATTAATGTACAATAACTAAAAGTGGATTCATTCTGAAATTAAAATCTCCAGAAGTCCTGCTTCTGTCTAGGCCTCCTCTGCCATTAGTTTTTCCCTGAGGTCATAAATAAACAGAAAACTATTGTATTTATTTAAATAATCAGTCTGGTAATTATTTCTTTGATGTGATAACTATTTGCAAAAGGTGCCCTGGGTCAGAAATGATGAGACAGGAATCCTGGTGTAGCACTGTGGCTTAATGTACTGGACTGCAAAGTAGGTTTGAACCACAAGGTCGGAGGTTAAAACTCACCAGTCATTCCTCAGAAACTCTATACAGGGCCGCTATGGGTCTAAACTGCCTTGATGACACTTAAAAAAAACAACAAAAATGAGACAAATTCATCCATAATTGCAGAATTCCTGGAGAAGATTTCTAGACATGCAGAGTTCACATTCTGGTGTATATTTCCATGTGTACTTCTTTGCTTTCAAATTATCAAAATCATTAATATAGTTAAATATCAATGGCAGTATAATTTTATAAGTGAAATAGTTTTGTTATTTATGCTTAATTTGCTAAAATGGATTTATTTTAGAATTTCAAAAGACTGGAACAGGTTCAGAATAGCTTGGAAAAATCAAGGCCACCTAAATTCTTTCAGAGAAAGAAAATAGCAAATGAGAATTTTGTTTATTTCAGCTGCAATTTAAAAACATATGCCAAGCGATGGGACTCTTTAGTCATGAGAATACAAGTAATGCAAGGTATCACTCAAAAGACCCAAAGTTAAATCAAAGTTAAGTCTTGAGAAAACTGTATTCTCTTTTTGAACTCAAATTTCTCTTCTGAAACAATACTGTAGATTAAGCGTGATATATAAGGACAGAGTACAGGGTTAGTATTGATAATCCAAAGCAATTCACTAGCAATGAAAAAAAGCTATGTAAGGCTTTTTTATTCCTTTCATGTGTAGGCTCTCATTTGTAGATTTAAAAACATTTGTCCATTAATGGCGGCCTCAGAGTGTGTCTAGAAAAAGAATTGGTTGGTTGGTTATGTGCCGTGGAGTTGTTGGTTCTGACTCATAATGAACCAGTACAGGGTTTCTGAGGTTGTAATTCTTTATGGGAGCAGAAAGCCTCATCTTTCTCCTGCCGAACAGCTGGGAATTTCGAACTGCTGACCTTAAGGTTCACAGCCTGATTCATAACCAGTACGCTACCAGAGTTCTTAGAAAAAGGATAAGAGAGGTTTAAAAAGTGCAACAAGTTGTACTAGAGAAAATGATGAGCTATCCAGGAGGATGATGGTGGTTCACTGGTAGAATTCTTGCAGGAGATGGAGGCTTGCATATTGCTATGATGCTGGACAGATTTCAGCAGAGCATCCATACTAAGACATACTAGGAAGAAAGGCCTGGTTACCTACTTTTGAAAATTAGCCTTGTTATTTTATTTTTAAATTAGGCTCCATAGCCATCTCCAAGTAGGAGGATAGCAATCCCTGACTTACAAAGTGTCAGAGAATCTCCATAGTGATGATAATTTGTCCTGTCCTCAGTCTCACAACAAGCTGACTGAAACTTCTGCTATGCCTCCCATTTGTCCCTTTGGCTTTCTGGCAGTGTCATTGAGAGAAAAGCCCTTTCTAGATTCTCCCAAAGTTTCCAGGCATTGTTGGGAGTTGGGTGAAGTTGTGCTATGTTCTTTGTTGGAGAGGTTGAAGAATGGGGTAGTTTCCCATGTAAGGCTTAGGTAACATTTTATCATTTGCTCCAAAGTATTTTCTTTATATCCAGAGCTCCTCACATTTCTTATATCTCATCAGGTTTCTTATTTCAGTACAACTAGAAAAACAAACTAGTTGCCATTGAGTCAATTCTGACTCAGAGTGAACCCATGTGTATCAGAGTAGAGTTGTTCTCCATAGGGTTTTTGTTCTTGTGGTTGTTAAGTGTCATCAAGTCAGTTATGACCCATAGCAAACCTGTGTAGGGTTTCCAAGCAATGACTGGTGAGCTTGAACACGACTATGCAGTCCAGCACATTAACCCACAGCACCACACCAGGGCTCCATAGCGATTTTAGTGGCTGATTGTTCTAAAGTAGATTACCAGGTTATATTATGGGTTATCTTTGATACGGAGTGCCTCTGGCCAGATTCAAACCACCAACCTTTCAGTTAGATACTGAGCATGTCTCTCTTTTCAACAAGAAGTCCAAATTAGTATAGATTTATTACCATAAGAGGGAGATGTTTAAACCTAGATCACTAGATTTCCATTAAGATAAAATATAATATTGATTATAAAGAAATATTTTGGAACAGCTCATGGTACACTTGCATGGACAATATATTATAGGTACATTGCCATTATTACTTGGAATGTCATTGCCACCTAAGAATACAGTGGAGAAGCTAACACATAGTCAAGTACTATTTGGAGACGCTTACACATAGTCAAGTACTCTAAGACAATAATTTGGTCTGCCATCACCTAGGTATATTTCTAAGGCATCAAAAGAACCTCCTTTAGTGCTGTAATCTTATTTTGGAGATTTTTCTCCTTTCACAGGATTACATTGGGAATTAGGATGACTTGTTAAGAATGAGCTTTGAAAAAGTGAGAATCTTCACAAAGAATTATTTAGAATTTTTGAGAATGTGAGATAAGAGAATAGTTATAAAGGAGTGGTTAGGTTAATGATACCCTGGTTATAAATTTTTTATTCTTTTTTGCATATGGAATGAGCATAGTTCAATTCTTACAAAATATCTTTCTATCTCAGATGTCAAAACATATATGAAATTTTACCTAGTATTTTTTTCTGCATTAGGAGGCTCATGTGAACCTGAAATTCAGAACTGTGGTTATCCTAAAGTCTGAGCTAAGGCACTTCCTAAGTTTGTGTCTCTACATGCAGAGCAGAATCTTGTTTTAATTTTTCTCTATTTTTAAAATGTACAGCCTCGGAAACCCTATGCAGGGTGGCTATGAGACGGAACCGACTCCACGGCACACCATCACCACCACCATAGGGTTCCCAAGGCTTTTTTAAATATTTCCTCATCTTTCTCCCACTGAGTGATTCGTTGCCTTGAACTGCCAAACTTGTTTTGAAGTTTGAAGTCCAGTGCTTATCCTATGGAGTAATCGAACTTCCCAGGTCTAGGGTGGTACCTGAGAATCTGAATTTCCAGTATATTCCTGAGTAATACTGATGATATCCTTGCAGGGAAACACTTAGAGAACCACCACCCTAAGAAGTTTTCTTTATGTCTCTGGATTTTTGGAAATGGAGGATTAAGAGCCCAATTTCCTATCTTGCACACCACACTGGATTTCGAAGCATTTGTACTCACCAGGTTTTACACTAACATGCTTCATTAGAGTTTGCAGTTTAAACTTCTTCCTCAGTGTAGGGGATAGATTAAACTGAAACAATAAGCAGAAAACAAACATGACATTGCTATCAATTCCAACTCCTGGAGACCTGATGTATTACAGAGTAGAATTACTTCTTAGGTTTTTTGGCTGTAATCGTAACAGAAACATCTTTAGGCCCTTCTTCTTTAGGTCTCCTGGTTGGGTTTGAACTACCAACATTTAGATTAGCAGGTAAGTATAAATTGTTTGGGCCACCTGGATAAAAGATGCTAAGTTTTATTTGTAAAGGGTCAGACAAAAACATTTTAGACTGTCTGGTCCACATAGGATCTCTTCTGCTACTATTCAACTCAGTCACTGAAGTATATATATAGCTATTGATGAATATGCAAACAAAGAATTTGTGATCATGTTCCAAGTAGACTACATTTGAATTTTTGATAGTTTCTATGTGTCTTGAATTACTATTCTTTTTTTGGTTTTGGATTAGTTAAAAAACAAACAAATATCTTTTTATTGTGAATTGAGTGAAGGTTCATAGACAAAATCATCCATTTTACATTCAACAAAGAATACATTTTGTTTCATTTCAATGACTGCAATCCCCTCCATGTAGCCACAGTTATCCTGCTTCCTTCCTATGGCTCCCATCTCCATTCCACCTATATCCCCAGCCCTTTTCATCTTTGCCCTTAAATACATGTTGCCCCTTTCATTTTGAATGATTGACCTTCTATCATTCATGGTAAGCATTCCTTACTACTGTTGTTGTTTCCCCTATATACCTATCTACTGCTTGACTGAAAATTGAGCAATAAGGGTGAGTTCCTTTCTAAGCTTTGAGGGTGGCTGAGGGGCATAGTCTTAAGTTCCTGTAGTCTCTTTCTGACCAGTTAACCAGTGTTTGTTTCTAAAATAATTTTTAGTTTTGGTCCAATATTTTGTCACTCGATCTGGGATCTTCTAGTGTGATCCCTTTCAGAGCAGTTGGTAGTGGTAGCTGGGCATCATCTAGTTCTTCTGGTCTCAGAATCATGAAGACTGATGTTCAAATGTTCCATTATTCAATTGGGCTAATTGATTACAAGAATTCTCATCACTCTTCTTTCTTCTGCACATTGAGAGAACACAGCTGCACCTCAGATGGTCATTCATGAACCAAAGTAGGATGTAGAACATTATATTTTGGGACTATAAATTACTATTCTTGCTTTAATGTTTTCAACCATTATAGATTATAAAAACAGTCCTGTTTTCCTGGCCTTAGAAAATTGGCAATGGAGCTACATTTGATCCATACATCTTGACTTACTGACTTCATCATTGAGTTTTGTACCAAAGGTACCAAAACAATGTAAAGGCTGTCCTTATGTTACCAAAGTAGAGCTGCTAGTCATGAAGTTCTGCTTCTTTTGTCCCTTACAACTGGACTCTCAAGGCCTAGAAGGGCTGCTTGAGAATCATTGGAGAAAATGATTACGTTTCTAAAGTCTATCTGTGCTACCCCTCAACCCAGCTCCAGATTTATTAAAACTGAGGGAGTTGGTATATCTGTTTTACAAACAAACAAACAGAAAACCAAAGGCATGTGTAATTTTAATGCTCAAAGAACAGTGAGTTTTGGGATCATTGCCCAAGCAATGTTCAGTACAGTGCTTAGTACAGAGAAGGTCCTCCATAAACATTAGACACAAGACTAGGAAAATGCATTCTAACTGAGGTGTCCTCATGCTCTCTATAGTCCAGTTTTCTTATAAAATGTCCCATTATGGTTTTGTTGGTTTTCTGCTTTTAGCTTCTCTAAATCACTGCATAGACTCTATAGAAAATTTCAGCCTAAACAGAATGCTTGCATGGAATTTGGTCACATTGTTAGGAGTGAAGAAGAATTTTATGCACTTAGTCAGATTGTGTGTGTGTGTGTGTGTGTGTGTATGTCTGTAGCTGGGACTCTGCATTACAGTATTTTAGAACACAAAGGCAAAAGGAAGAAATAAAGCAGATCTAATGAGTTCATTAGTCCTAGTGTGGCATAGTGGTTATGAGTCGGACTGCTAACCTCAAGGTCAGCAGTTCAAAACTACCAGCTGTTCCACAGGAGAAAGAAGAAGCTTTCTGCTCCCATAGAGATTTACAGCCTTGGAAATCCTATGCAGGGTCTATATGAGTTGGAACTGACTCCACTGCATATCACCACCACCAAGCACTGGACTTCTAATCCCAAGGTTGCTGGTTCTAACCCACTAGCAGCACTTTGGAAACCCCATAGAGGATTGCTATGGGTTGAAAGCAACTTAAGGATACTTCACAATAAGAACACAAGGAAGACCAGATAATACTACTATTATTCAAGTTTACACACCAACAACTAATGTCAGTGATGGAAATTGAAGAATTCTACCAACTTCTTCAGTTTGAAATTGATAAAACAGTAAAGATGTATTGATAATGCTGTGATTGAAATACAAAACTTGTAGTAGTTGTAAATTATGGCATTGGTTATAGGAAAGATACAAGAGATCACATGATAGAAATTCACAAGATTAATGACTTATTCATTGTAAATACTTCTTTGGAAACAACATAAAAGACAATTATACACATGGACCTCACCATATGGAACACACAAAAATCAAATTGCATCTGTGGAAGACATGGTAGAAAAACTCTATATTATCAGTCAAAACAAGGTAAAGGGCAAAATATGGAGCAAACCATCACTGTTCATATGCAAATTTAGACTGAAACTGAATAAAATTATCACAAGTCCACAAGAGCCAAAATATGATCTTGAGTATATCCCATCTGAATTTAAAGACCATTTCAAGACCAGATTTGATGCATTAGACACAAATATATAAAGACCAGAAGAGTTGTGGAATGACATTAAGAACATAATACAGGAAGAGAGTGAAATGTTATTTAAAAGGCAGGAAAGAAAGCAAAGACCAAAATGGATCTCAGAAGACTCTGAAACTTGCTTTCCAATGTAGAGATGCAAAACCAATTGGAAAAAAATGAGGAGGTAGAAGAGTTGAACAGAAAATTTCAAAGTATAGTTCAAGAAGACAAAAATCAACTATTATAATGAAATGTGCAAATAATTGGAGTTAGAAAAACAAAAGGGAAAGAACTACAGAAAAACTTCAAGCATGACATGAAATATTGAAGGATTCTCTAAGCAAATATTGAATAATTCAGAAAACATCAAAAGAAGACAGAAGATACAGACTGAGTCTTTGTACTAAAAATAGATGGTCAATGTACAAACATTCCAAGGGATAGCATATGATCAAGAGTCTATGGTAATGAAGGAAGAATTCAAAGCTGCATTGAAGGCATTGGCAAATAATAAAGCTCTAAGAATTGATGTGCAAATTGATTGCAAATTGAAATCTTTCAACAAAGTCATGCACCACTGATGGCACACACTCATCTATGTAATGGAATTTGGAAGACAGGTACCTGGCCAACTGATTGAAAGAGAAATGTATTTGTCTATAGAGGGGTGATTCAATTGAATATGAAAATCATTCTGCATCTGATTAATATCACATGATACTAAAATTTTGCAAAAGATGATTTTAAAATGGTTGCAACAGTACATTGAGAGAAATACCAGAGATTCTGGATGGTTTCAGATGAGTACATGGAATGACAGAAATCATTGTTGACATCAGATGGATTTTGGCTGAAAGCAGAGAAATTCAGAAAGACGTTTACCTTTGGTTTATTGACTATGCAAAAGTTTCCAACTGTATGGATCATGACAAGCTATGAATAACTTGTGAAGAATGGGTATTCCAGAACACGCTATTGTACTTCTAAGGAACCTTTACATAGACCAAGGGGCAGTTTTTCACACTGAAAGGGAACATTGAATGGTTTTAAGTCAGTAACAGTGTGCACCAGGGTTGTATTATTTTATCATATTTATCTAGTCTGTATGCTACCAAATAATCTGAGAAGCTGGATTATATGAAGAAGAATGTGGCATCAGGATTGGAGGAAGACTCATAAAAAATCTGCAATATGCAGATTATACAACCTTGCTTGCTGAAAGCAAAGAGGATGTAAAATACTTACTGATGAAGATTATAGACCACAGCCTTCAGTATGGATTGTACTTAAATGTAAAAAAAAAACAAAAACAAAAGCCTTCACCACTGGATCAGTAAACAACATCATGATAAGTGGAAAAAAGATTGACGTTGTCAAAGACTTCATTTTACTTGGCTCCACTATCAACACTCATGGAAGCAGCAGTCAAAAAATCTAGTGTTATATTACACTAGGGAAATCTGCTACAAAATAACTCTTTAAAGGGTTCAAGAGTAAAGATGTCAGTTTGAAGACTAAGGTGCGTCTGACGTAAGCCATGGTATTTTCAACAGCCTCATATGCATGTGAAAGTTGGATAATGAATATGGAAGACTGTAGAAGAATTTATGCATTCGAGTTATGGTGTTGTAGGATAATATTGAAAGTACCATGGACTGCCAGAAGAACAAACCTGTTTTGGAAAAAGTACAGCCAGAATGCTCCTTTGAAGCCAGGCTGTCCAACTTTATCTCTCATACGTTGGATATATTATCAGAAGGGACCAGTCCCTGGAGAAGGACATCATGATTGGTAAAGTGGCGGGTCAGAGAGAAAGACGAAGGCCCCCAGTGAGATGGACTGGCAAAGTAGCAACAGCAATGAGCTCAAGCACAGCAACAATTTTGAGACTGGCAAAGGACTGGCAGGCAGTGTTTGAAACTGTTGTACATATGGTCACTATGAGTCTGTATCAACTCAATGCCACCTAGCAACAACAACAATGGACTGCTGTAAGAACAAACAAATCTGTGTTGAAAGAAATACAGCCAAGATGTTACTGTGAAGCCAGGATGACAAGACTTCAGTTTTTATACTTCAGACAAAATATAAGGAAGGACCAGTCCCTGAAGTAGGACAAAATGCTTGTTAAAGTGGTTTATCTATGAAAAAGTGGAAGAACCCCAACAAGATAGACTGGCATAATGTCAGCAGCAGTGGACTAAAGCATGAAAACAATTGTGAGGATGGCACAGTGTTTTGTTCTGTTGTGACTAAAGTCACTATGAGTAGGAACAGACTTGACGGCATATAATAACTATACTTTATAATAATAACGATGAGTGCATACCTAGCCAGCGACATAGGAATTCAGCAGGCAGAATTGATTGGACATATCTAAGGGGATTTAAACTTAATCTACCTGTTAATTTATAATCTCAGATTAAAAGTAGACAATGGAAAACAAATTTAGAATAAGGTCAAGTGAAGCTGTCGATTTCATAATCTCAAAATGTATATTTCACAATCTGAGATTTATGGCAAACATTGTCATAAACAGACTAGTTAAAGCATCTTGAAAAAGAAGAATACAGCCGCCTGAGTCCTGGTGTGGTGCTATAGGATAAAACACTGGACCAAAAAGTCAGTTTGAACTACAAGGTCGATCATTCAAACTCATCAACTGCTCTTTGGAAACCCTATACAGGGTCACTATGAGTCACAATTGACTCAATGACACTTAACAAAAATAATAATAACTGTAAATATAAAGCAATCAAGATACTGTGGTATTTATAAGTGAACCTAACTTCTATAGTGAGTCATGGTGTTTTTACCAAGAAGGATGGCTAGGCTGACTGATTTCTCTTTAAGATTTAAGAAGCAGGTAGACTAAAGGAACTGGGGCCTAGAGCTGAATATTTTTGAGAAAATGTATTAATGATGATAAAGCAATCTCATGCTGAAACATAGCATTATTGTTAAAAATGTTATAATTTAATTACATATTCTGTGGGGGAGGAGAATCCTAAACCTCCTAATAAATATGAGCTCAAGATCATTTGTTTCCTCAGAAATCTAAAAAATTCACAAGAAGATGAGTGAACAATGACTATCGTCATCTTATTTGGTAGCCTTTAATCAAGAAAATGGAGTTATGGTGTGGAGTTGAGGTTCATGTGCTGGACTGCAAAGTTGGTTTGAAGTGCAAGGTTGACAGTTCAAGCTTACCAGCCATTCCTTGGGAACCCTATACAGGGTTGCTATGAGTCAGAACTGACTCCATAGCACTTAAAAATAACAACAATCAAGAAAATACTAGTGACCCAAGTACTTGGAATCTGTTCTCACCCATTTAGTTAGAATAAGCTTCAAATTTTCTTCTATATCTTTTCCTCCTATGGAATATGATGCTAACCAGTCTTCTTTTCCTACCTTTTGGAATTAATAAAGCATGAAATTTAAATGTAATATGATGATGATGTTAAAGAGGAAGAGGGTGAAGACACTCTGCTGAATGATGCAAACTATTAGCTTGTGAGGCTACTAACCAAAATACTGGAGTTTTAAGCTTGCCCAGAGGTGGCTCAGAAAAAAGATATGGTGATCTACTCCCAAAACATTAGCCATTAGAGTGCGTTTCTACTCTAACACACATAGGGTCTCCGTGAGTCATAAGTGACTTGACTACAACTAGTTCCTTGAAAGATTATTATGGTAACTCTTTCTCATGAGGTTTTTTGGTACATCAGATCTAGGACAGAATTCCTGAGGAATGGATCATACTTTCTGAGGAGGTCAGAGTAAATGTAGAGGCTGAGAGGAACATTTTTCACATAATCCTCAAGACTGGCCAAGAAAGATGGGTCATGGCTAGTTGGTATGCCCAAAGACACGGTACATCCCGAAAGCTGGGAACAAAGGTTGCTGGTAGGAATGACAGTTGCTGTTGTTGTTAAGTGCTGGCGTGTTGGTTCTGACCCATAGTGACCTTGTGTAGAGTTTCTGAGGAGCAGTTTGTAAGCTTGAACTGCCAACCTTGTGGTTCAAATCAACTTTGCAGTCCAGTGCATTAACCCACAGTGCCACACCAGGATTCTATAATGAATGTAGAAGTGGTGGGATGACAGTTGTTGTTGTTGCTAAGTGCTATCGAGTCGGTTCCAACCCATAGCGACCCTGTATAGGGTTTCTGAGGAGCAGCTGGTGAGCTTGAACTGCCGACATTGCAGTTCAAATGGCTTTGCAGTCTGGCACATTAACCCATAGTTCCACACCATGATGACAGTAGATGTGCTTAAAGGCATAGAAATGGAGAAAAGATATTTCAGAAGAAAGAAAGAAAAGGAGAGGAAAGTGTAATACTCATTTTCTTGTAGAAATAGTAAAAGTGTATGTGATAGTTAAAGTTTTGTGTCAATTTGACAGGGCCAGATTTCCCAGTGCTTTGGTAGTTGAGATGTGGTTATCCCTATGGTGAAATCTAATACAGGTAGTTTTAACTCTATGATATTGGCTATGAGCAGCAAATCAATTGAAAGGATGTATCACTGGGGGTGTGGCCTGCTCCCAATGCAATGACCACATAGGGAAATCTTGCTATCTTTTCCATTGGGGACTTGGGACTCCTGTTCATCTGCTAGGCTTAATTGTCAGTCTTGGCTCAGTTGATTTAGACTTGGGATTCAAACTGTGAGTCATTTCCTTGATATAAACTTCTTTATATATATATATATATATATATGTAAAGTTTTGCTTCTCTAGAGAACCCAGGCTAAGACAAGGTATCTATAGTGTTACACCCCTTTACTTGAGCTTTGCTAAGCAACCCAATTATTCTACAGTCTCATATTTCTTACATACATCATTAATCACTTCCTCAGATGTACAAACACGGAACCCATGTGTCTTGCTTCTTTTTGTGTTGTTGCTAGTGGTGTTTTGCTTTACTTTTATATCTTGTTCATAGTGATATAGGTCAGTTTAGCCTCAAGGTTTGACAGTAAAGGGAGTGAAATGCTATTAGAACCAAATCAGTTTATCTCCCTTCCTGTTTCATGCTTGTCACATCTATCCATTTATACTTTTATGCACATCTGGGCTTGGGCTGTCTCTGGAGGTTAAGACTAACTTAGAAAGGGTTATTGAAGAACCTAAATTGCTCTGTCAATTGTGCCACAGTATAAAACATTGTAAATGTTTTGGATCTTACATCCACCAGTAATAAAGAGTATAATATGTGGTCCCTTTCATCTTTATCACCATGGAAACCATGGCAAGGGTGCCTACTATTAATGTTACTATTCAACATCATACTGAAAATCCTGGTCAGTGTATTAAAGCAATAAATGCAATGTTGGAAGAGGAAAAAAGCAAACAAACAAAAGCCTTGTCCATATTAGCAAAGAGTTGTTGTTAAGTAACTGGTCCTAAGTCATTCTCACAAATGTTGTTATGTTTCAATAATAAGAAACTATAAATCAAAATGAGAAATAATATAATGTAAAATAGATTATAAAATATGAACTACTTAGTTATAAATATAATAAAACATGTTCAAGTTCATCATATAGAAAACAGTAAAAGGCGAGTGAATGAAATAAAGTAAGATATAAATACTTGGAGAAAGATATTTTGTACATGTATTGGAAGACTCGGTCTTTTTAAAGAGGTCAACTTTTTCCAAATTTAACTACAGGTTTAATATAATTCCGATAGAAATTCCTGAAGAATTCTTTTGTAGATATCAACAAGTTTGCTCTAAAACTTATATGGTAAAGAAAGGAAAATAGAATAGCAAAAACAATTATGAAAAAGAAGAATAAAGTTGAAGCAGTTATAGTGCCTGAATTTAAGGCCAACTGAAAAAGGATAGCAATCAAGATGGTTTGATATTTGCAAAGAGACAAACAGATTAATAGAACTCAACTAAGAATCTAACAACAATAAAAGAGTCTCAAATATACCCAATTGGTTTTGAAAAAGATGAAAGTACAGTTCAATGTAACTATAGGGTCTTTCTGTTTTGCTTTACCAAATAATTTTGAAATAACTGAACATCTATATGCAAAAAAAAAAAAAAAAAAGCCTTGACTTGAATGTCATACCTCTTATAAATACAAACTCAACTCAGGTCATAGATGTAAAACTAGCTCTTGAACATAACATCAAAGTTATGAAAAGTTAAAAAAATAATTCAGGTAAAACTAAAAATTTTAATCTGTTAATGAACCATTAAGAAAACTAAAAAATTGAAAGGATAATCTGAAGTCTGAAGTAAAATGTTTACAGATAATATCTCTTATGAAAGATTGTGTTTTGCATATGCAAAGTTCTATCAAAAATTGACTTGAAGAAAACAAAACATCATTTTGAAAATGGACGCAAAAAAGCACACCAAAAATGTTTGCCATTAAATAATAGTTTAGAGGTTCTTCAACAAGTTAAATGTAGAATTACCATATCCCAGAGATTCTACTCCTAGGTATATGTTGTTGTTAAGTGAATTTGAGTTGGTTCTGACTCACAATAACCTTATATAGAGTTTCTGAGAAATGGCTTGTGGGTTTGAACCTTGTGGTTTGAATCCTATGCTTAGCTTACAGTGTCATACCTAGGTATATACCACTTAAAAATTGAAAGCAGAAATAAAATCATACTTGTGCACTAAAGTTCATGAAAGCTTTATTCACAATAGATAAAAGTGGAAATAGCCTAAATATCTATCAACAAAGGAAAATATGGTACATGGATATGATAGACTATTACTTATCTATAAAGAGAAATAAACTCTGGATACATACAATGGCATGAATTAACTCAGAAAATGTTTGGTGAGTGAAATAAGGAAGCCTATGATCCACTTATATGAAACATTTAGGATATGCAAAAGTATAGAAACAACTTTTTTAGTGGTTGGTGGGTGGGAAATAAAGTAGGAGAAAAAGAGCTCATTGCTTAAAAAACAGTAAACTAATGTGTGAAAGAAAAAGTTGTAAATGGATAGTTTTAATGGTTGAACATGATAAAGCTAATTAATGTCACTGAACTTGTAAGATACTGTTGAGTTGGTTCCAACTCACAGTGATGCTTGGCATAGCAGAGTGAAACACTGCCCAATCCTGCACCAGCCTCACAATTGTTACTATGCTTGAGCTTATTGCTGATTCCACTGTGACATTCCATCTTTTGGGTAGGCTTCCTCTTTTTAACCGAATTTCCACATTACCAAGCATGAATTCCTTCTCTAGGAACTGGTCTATCCTAAAACATGCCCGAAGTATTACAGAAGAAGTCTCACCATCCTGGCTTCTAAGTAACACTTCAGTTGTACTTTTTCCAACACAGACTTGTTCGTTCTTCTGACAGTACCTTTAATATTCTAGTCCAATACCACAACTCTGATGCAATACATCGTTTGGTTTTTTGACGTCTGTTTCCATCAGTGATTTGGGAAAATATCCACTTGTATTTTGTTAAGAATTTGATATTGGCCCTTACCTCAAAATCATTTTTTCCATAACAAAAAAGTATCCCATTTATTGAAGATATTTTAAGGAAATTAAGACAAGTATCTTACTGGGAGAAATTGTCTGTTATCATCCACTGATGCAGTTGTTGTTGTTGTGAAGTGCCATTGAGTCAGTTTTGATCCATAGAGACCCTGAACAGGGTTTCCAAGGAGCAGCTGGTAAGCCTGAATTGCCAACCTTGTAGTTGGCACATTAGCCCACAGAGCCACACCAGGACTCAACTGATAGCAGTTGTTGTTGTTGTCAGGTGCCATCGAGTTTGAACTCATAGAGACCCCATGCACAGCAGAAC
>NW_006408726.1:331106-332398 GCF_000296735.1 Chrysochloris asiatica
ATTGTATCAAGATTGGCATAGAAATTTAAAGAGACAGTATAGACATAAAACCAAATGGCCACTGATACCAGAGACATGTTTAAACATATTTTGTTTAAAAACAATCAATAAATATATGAACTGGAACTCTAAGGGCAATATTTTTTTACCCTTTTAAACTTACTATGTGTTCTAGCTATCTATTTTGTATAACATATTATCAGAACAACACATTATGCCATATTTTTTGTGGGTCATTAGTCTGAGTACACTTTAAATGGGTCCTCTACTAAGTTTATGGAAGTCCTGGTGTGGTACTATGGGTTAATGTGCTGGACTGCAAAGCTGGTTTGGAACCACAAGGTCAGTCATTCAAGCTCACCAGCTGCTCCTAGGAAACCCTATACAGGGTCACTATATGTCAGAACTGACTTGAATGCACTCAACAACAACAATGACAATTAATGTATCACAATGAAGGCTGTAGTCAATGTGTACTCTTATTTTATGTATGCAGAATGTTTTAAGGATCCTTTCTCCATGCACTTATGAGTCAAATATTAGGCTATGGCTCAAGTTTATTGAAACTGTAAAATTTGTTCAATTATTCAACAAATAAGGAGCCCTGGTGGCACTGTAGAATAAGCACTGGACTACTAACCAAAAGGCCATCTGTGAGAGAAAATTAAGGTTTACTGCTCCCCTAAAGATTTATAGCCTCAGAAACCTTAAACAGGATCAATAGTTGGAGTTGACTTGATGGAGGTGGGCAGTAATTTACTCAACAAATATTTAATGGACTACCACCATATGCTAAGCACTGTGAGATGTGTTGTAACTGCAACACAAGCAAAACCTTAGTATCACGGTGCTCATAGACTAAAAGTGGTAGAGAACCATATTAAATAACTACAAAATTTAAAACTGTTATAAGTTCTGAGAGAGAAAAAAAAAAAAGAGTACTTTATGCACAGTATTACACTTCTAAAAGTATTTTCTTATTTCTAGGCTATAAAAAGCCATGGGAATCCTTTCCAAGATTAAGACTCAATGGAATACATGAGCAGACATGCGGTCAGACTGGTGACCATGTTGGTCACCTCTAAGGGGAAGTGAGGGAAAAACAGCAATGAAGCAGCAAGCTAAGCCCTACCACGTTCAATAGACTCCTGTAAACCCAGGCGGACACCTGGTTGGCCAGCAGTGTGACAAGATCTGGGGACTCCTGGGCCCAGATTCAGTGACATAGCCACAGAGAACTAGAGGGGAAAGTGAAGTGTCAAACTGATAAGAAGAGAGGGCATATGCACAAG
>NW_006408726.1:333258-336793 GCF_000296735.1 Chrysochloris asiatica
AAAAAAAAATAGCACCATGGGAAGCAGTAAAAGGCATAATTATTTATCTGTGGCCAATTGGGAAGCTCAGTCACTTGGAGAAGTTTCCTAAAGGTATCACAGATCTGAATTGAAAATTTTCCATTCTTAATTTGGTCACTTACCTATCAGTTTCAGAGAAAGAATAATTGAACTTTTGCTAATCTAGTCATCTGAATGTTTTGAAACTATTGTGATATCTATGCCAAAATATCAGAATTGTAATGAAGGTTGGCAGGGAAAATGCTGAATCAGGCAATCAATTATAGATGTGTGTTTTGGCTAGTATGTGTATTAGCAAAGAATAGAAAGAAAACTGTCCATATAAAAAATATTGTAATTAGTGTTATGCATAATTTCCCACTTTTCTTAGTATTGGAAAAAGTAAAAAAAAAAAAAGGAACAAAATACTCTTCAAACCAATTCAATATAGTCTTACTATTAGAAAGCATTGAGAAAGCTCCAAATTTTCAATCAAGACGGTATAGCCAAAGTTGTGAGAAAGATTTCTAATTGTAATCTGAATAAGGGCTGGTAATTTCCACTGTAATTAAATTTAAGATTAGTTCATTGGCATTGACATCAATTATAATGTATACATGCATGCATACACACACACACACACACACACACTCATGAAGGTAGTCAAAAATTATTTGTACTCCAATATACTAAAACACTCATTGACTTCCACTGCTGATGACAACATTGAGCATGCGCGTGAAATCATTCTGTCAAATAGACAAGTTATGGTGGATTACATGACAAATCATTTGCAAATTAGCCATGGCCCTACCTATGAAATAATCTGTGACAGATGAGGGTTTTAAAAAGTTGGTGTGAGATAGGTACCAAAATAACACAGAAGAGCATAAAACGCAGCATCTGGACATCTATCTGTAAACAAAATTCGGGCACATATTCAAAGGAAGGTAAAAATTTCTTTTAAAAAACTTATTGCTGGTGAGGAGACATGGATTAATCACTACAAGCCTAAGAGTAAACAGCAGAGTTTGAAATGGAAACATCCTCAATTACGTACCAATAAAAAATTCAAACCTCAACCATCAGCTGGAAGATCGATGCTTAAACAATTTTCTGGGATTCTCAAGGGCCAATATTGGAACACTATCAAGGCAAAAAGTTCAACAATGAACAGTGCTCAATACAGTGAGATGTTCACTGAAGGGCTGAAGTCTAAACTTCATATTAAACTCAAAGGACTGCTATTCAAGGACCTTGTGATCTTGCATGACAATGCACATCCACACATCTTTGCCCATACTGTAGACACGCTGCAAAAACTTCATTTTGAAGTGTTACAACATCATTCCTATAGTCCTGATCTTGCTCCATTGGATTTCCACCTGTTTTGTCCCCTGAAAGCAGTCTTTTGAGGACAAAGTTTAACCTGTGATGAAGAAGAGAAGAGAACTTGGAGCTCCACTTAAAACATTTTTTAATAAGGGAATACAAAAGTTTGATGACAGATGGACAAAGTATATTGAAAAGCAAGGAGATTGTGTTGAAAAACAATGTTTTGGTATTTTCTAAAAGTTGATTACAACAAATTCTACAGCCAGAGAACAGATAATATATTACTCACACTTGTGTGTATATATGTGTGTGTGTTGTTGTTGTAAAGTCTTGTCGAGTCAATTCCCACTCATAATGACCATGTGTAGAGTTTCCAAGGCTACATATTTTTGCAGGAACAAACATATATAATCTTTGGTATGGATCTATATGTAGGATAAGCCTTGGACTGATACTGGTGACCACAGTGTCAGTGATTGGAGCCCATCAACTGTTCTGTGGGAGAAAGATGAGGGTTTCTGCTTCTACAAATAGTTACAGCATTGGAAACCCTATATAAGGTAGCTATGAGTCAGAACTGACTTAATGGCACTTAGTAACAACAACAAATTATGTGTGAGTGTTTGTGTATGCATATGCATTCTTGTTTTTGTTAATTGCCTTCGAGTCGGTTCTGACTAACAATGACCCTGTATAGGGTTTCTGAGAAGCCCCTGGTGTGTTTGAACTGCCAACCTTGTGGTTCACAACCCAGTGCTTATCGTAAAGCACTATACAAGGTCAGCGGTTACAATCCACTATCCACTCCTGGAAACCCTGCACTGTGTCAGAAATGACTCCATGGCACTTATTAACAACAGCATATATGTACAACAGAACGAAATATCACCTGGTCCTGTGCCATCCTCACAATCAATGTTATGTTTGAGCCCGCTGCTACTATCACAATGCCAATCCATTTTATTGTTGGTCTTCCTGTTTTTTTCTAAGCTTCCACTTTACCAAGCATTATGTCCTTCCCCAAGGTCCCTCCTTATAATATGTCCAGAATATAAGCAATAAATGGAGTGCAGTGACTCCATGAGATAAACAATGGACTGAAAATGACAAGATCTGTTGTTTCAACCCACCAGTTACTCAGTAGGAGAAAGATGAGGCTTTCTGCTCCTGCAGATTTTAAACCACATAAAGCTTATACAGGGCCGTTATGAGCAGGAATTGACTCAATGGCACTTAACAACAACAACAACAACTACAAAAGAGAGATGAAGTCTTGCCATCCTGGCTTCTAAACGGCAGATTCTGTACTTCATCCAACACAGATTTTTTTTGTTCTTCTGGTAGTCCATGGTCCTTTTATCCAACACCATAACTCAATTGATCAATTCTAAAGTTTTTTGTTATTCATATGAATATGAGGATATTGAAAAATACAGTGGCTTGGGTCAGGCACATCTTAGTCCTCAAAGTGACATCTTTGCTCTTGAACACATTAAAGAGGACTTGTGCAGCAAATTTGCTTAGTGCAATATGTCCTTGGATTTTTTGACTGCTGATTCCATGAGTATTTATAGTGGATCCGACATAATGAAATCTTTAGAAATTTCAATCTTTATTCCAATCATCATAATGTTATTTATGCATTTGAAGGCAAAGATTTTTGTTTTCTTTACACTGAGGTGCAGTCCCAATTGAAGACTGTAGTGTTGGATCCTCATCAGTGTTTTAAGTACTCTCTACTTTTAGCAAGCAAGAGTGTATAATCTACATATCACAGGTTGTTAATGAGTCTTCTCCAGTTTTGATGCCACATTATTCTTTGTACAATCCAGTTTCTCAGATTATTTGCTCAGTATAAAGATTGATATTCCTTGTTATGTGTCCTTTTCTGAATCTTGCTTGAACCTCTGGAAGTTCCCTGGGAATGTGCTGTTGCAGCCATTTAAAAATTATCTTTAGTAAAGTTTTACTTGTATGTGATATTAATGATGATTTCCACATTCCATTGGGTCACCCCTCTTGGAAATGAACACAGAAAAGGATGTCTTACAATCACTTGGCCAGGCACCTGTCTTTCACTTTTTTTTTTTTTTTTGGCATAGAACAGTGAATGCATCCAGTCCTGCATCAGCAGGTTGAAAGATTTCAACCAGTATTCCATCAATTCCCAAAGACTAGTTATTTGCCAATGCCTTCAGTG
>NW_006408726.1:337233-344248 GCF_000296735.1 Chrysochloris asiatica
TTTTTTTTGTTTTCTTAATGACCTTTACTTTTTTCCTGTATGATGTTCTTGATGTCATCTCACAACTCCCTGCTCTTCAAATGTACCACATTTGTTCTATAAACAATCTCTAAATTCAGTTGGGATATATTCAAGGTCATATTTTGGTTCTCAAGTTCATATTTGGCTCTAGTGGAACTGTTTTGACTTTCTTCAGGTTCAGCCTGAACTTGCATATTAGCAATTGATGGTCTGTTCCACAGTCAGCTCCTGGCCTTGTTTTGGCTTACGATATGAAGATTTTCCACCATCTATTTTCACAGATGCAGTCAATTTGATTTATGTGTATTTCAATTGGTGAGGTCTATATGTGTAATCATATTTTATGTTGTTCAACAAAAGTATTTACAATGAAGAATTAAATATTTTTACAAAACTCTATAATGTAATTTCTAGCATAATTTATATCACCAATGTCATAATTTCCAACTACTGATCCTTCCTCTTTGTTTCCAACCAGAGTAATACTGATGTGGCACTGTAAGATCAGCACTGGACTAGGAAATACAAGTTCGGCAGTTCAAGCCTACCAGATCTTCCTCTGAAATGCTATATAGGTTCACTATGAGTTGAAACAAACTCAGTGGCACTTAATGACCGCAAAAAAAATTATCAATACAATTAGATAGTATGCATGATCAATTTCAGACTAAAGAGATTGGTAGAATTCTTTAATTTCATCATGACTGCCTTTAGTATTTGAATAAAAGTGGTATTAACTGGTCTTCCTTATCGGCGTATAGGATTATATTATTCTATCACAGGCAGCATTATATTTAAAGATAGACCTTTAAATCTTTTTGATGATGAATATAATGCCATTCCTCTTCAATTTGTCATTCCTGACCTCGTTAGCCATATGAGTGTCAGATTCAAAATGGCCAACACCACTCCTTTTCAACACACTAGTGCCTAGGATATTAATCGTTATGCATTTCTTTCCATTATGACAATTTCCATTTTTCCTAGATTCATATTTCATACATTCTGTGTTCTGATCATTAATGGAGGTTTATACAAATTGAAAGACTTCAACAAAGTGATGCCACACTGGAGACTCTCACTCACCTATGCCAAGAAATTTGTAAGACTTCTACCTGTCCAACTGACTGGAAGAGATCCATATTTGTGCCAATTC
Source organism: Chrysochloris asiatica (assembly GCF_000296735.1). NCBI lineage: Eukaryota > Metazoa > Chordata > Mammalia > Afrosoricida > Chrysochloridae > Chrysochloris > Chrysochloris asiatica. The sequence continues at coordinate 338,411 of NW_006408726.1, forward strand.
CACAGAGAGATGACCGACCGGAATGTGGAAATCATCGGACTATATCATTGATACCCCATGCAAGCAAAGTTTTACTAAGGGTAACACATAAATGGCTGCAACTATACACAGGCAGAAAACTTCCAGAGAGGTTCAAGCTAAACTGCAAGTTCACCAGCTGCTCCTTGGAAAACTTATATTGGATCGCTATGGGTCAGGACCAACTCGGTGGCATTTTACAACAATAACAATATGTTGGAGATTATTTTCAAAGAACTGGGCTTCTAACTGCATGGTCAGAAGTTTGAAACTTCTAGTCACTCCATGGAGTGAGTTACATGGAGAAAGATGAGGCTTTCTGCTCCCATAAAGATGTACAGACTTGGAAACCCTATACGGATTTTCTATGATTCAGAAAAGAATCCACAGCATACCACAACCCCAACCACCACCAACACAATCACCATCACTGTCACAGAAATTTCAGATGGGAGTCACCCCTGACACCTAAATAGAACTTACAGATTGATAGAACACAGGATGTAAAGTTAATAGGAGCAGAAGTTGAGAGTCTAATAGAGACCCTCTAATAAAGGGACTTGCCTTGGCATGTTAAGAGTCTGAATTTAGTAAACAACAAAGAAATATTGAAATATAGTCAGTAGGGTTTTCCTAAAGATCGCTAAAAATGTTACAGCAGTACATTGACAGGGAACTCCCAGAAATCCAGATTAGACTCAGATGAGCACATGGAATGAGGCATATCATTGCTGATGACAGATGGATCTTGGCTGGACTCAGAGTAATAAAGAAAATTATTTACCTGTGTTTTATTGACTATGCAGAGACATTCTACTCTGAACCATAACAAAGTGTAGATAAATTTTGAAGAATGGGAATTCCAGATCAATTAATTGTGCTCATACAGAACTTATACATACAACACATGATATGTGTTCAAATAGAACAAGGGGATATTGCATTAATTAAAATTTGAAAAGGTGTGTGTTAGGGTAGTGTCCTTACATCATACTTATTTAATTTGTATGTTGAGTTGGTGATCAAAGAGGACAATCTTCACAACTAAACTAATAAGTAAAGTTATTATAAATGGAGAAAATATTGAAGTTGTCAAGATTTTTATTTTCCTTGGATCTACAATAAATTCCCATAGAACTAGCAATCAAGAAATCAAATGATGTGTTCCACTGGACAAATCTGCTGCCAAAGACCTCTTAAAAGTTGTAAAGAGCAACGTTGTTACTTTGAAGACTAAGATATACATTGATGCATTAGAATTATGGTGTTCATGAAGAATACTGAATAAACCACAGACTGCTAAAACAATGAACAAAATGGCCTTTGAAGAAACACAGCTGGAGTGCTCCTTAGAAGAAAGGATGGCAAGACTTAGTCTCATTTACTTTGGACATGCTGTCAGGAGGAACTAATTCCTGGAGAAGGACATCATGCTTGGTGAAGTAGAGGGTCATTGGAAAAAAGGAAGACTCTCAAGGAGCTGGATTGACACAGTCATTGAAACAATGGGTAAAGCATAGCAGCAATTATGGGATGGTACAAGACCAGGCAACATTTACTTCTATTAGGCGAGGGTTGCCACGATTTGGAACCAACTCCATGGCATATAAAACAACCTGACATGGTTAGATTTCTCTTTTATCCTGATGTTGACTATCTTTGAGAACACCTGCCGGTTTCACAAGATTCCTGGTATAGCACTGTAGGATAAGCACTGGACTGCTAACCCCAAGTTTGTCAGTTCAAACCCACTAGCTGATCCTCTGAAACACTATACAGGGTAGCTGTGAGTCAAAACCAAATTGACAGCACTTAACAACATCAGTTTTGCAGGTGATATAAGTAAGATTCTGAACTTAAATAGCATCAGAAAGGATGTTGTTTTTTTTGTCATTGATTCAGTTCAAAATTAATATATTGGAAGCAGACCACACCCTGACAGAAATTCCTTTCAGTTGATCTGCTGCTCTTAAAAGATTTCATCATTGAGTGGACTACATTATTTTAGATCTAATCATAGGTGATTATCATATTTTAACTGCTAACCCCCACCACTACTTTGTAATTTTGTCATACTGTGGTGGCTTGTCTGCTGGCTGTGATTCTGGAAGCCATGCCTCTGGTATTTTGAATATTAACAGTGTCACCCACAGTTGACAAGTTTCAGGAGAGCTTCTCGAATAAGACAGATGAGGAAGAAGGAGTGGTGTACTTCTTCTGAATGGCTAGTCATTGAAAACATTGTGAAGAGTAGTGGGATATTGTCAGATAATAGTGCCAGAAGATGAGTCCCTCAGATTGAGAGGTGCTTGATATACTATAGGGGAAGAACTTCTTCCTCAAAGTAGAATTGACCTAAATAATGTTGATGGAGAAAAGCTTTTGGAATCTTCACTTGCTGATGAGGCACAACTCAAAATGAGAAGAAATGGCTGCAATATAGAAATGGAATGAAAATAGATTGATATCTTAGGCATTAGGGAGCAGAAATGGGTTGGTGTTGACCACTCTGAAATCACACAATCATATGGTTTACTATGCCAGGAATGACAAATTGAAGAAGAATGACATCATATTCATAATCAAAAAGAACATTTCAAGATCTATCTTTAAGTACCATTCTGTCTGTGAAAAGATAATATCCATATGTCTACAAGCAAGAACAGTTAATACCACTATTATTCAAATTTACACTGATCCCTAAAGCTAGTGATGAGGAAATTGAAGAATTTTACCAACTTCTACAGTCTGAAATTGATAAAACATACAGTCAAGATGCATTGGTAATTACTGGTGATTAGAATGTGAAAGTTGGAAACAAAGAGGGAGGATCAGTAGTTTGAAAATATGGCCTTGGTGATAGAAACAATTCTGGAGATGGCATGATAGAATTTTGCAAAACCAATGACTTTTTCATTACAAATACCTTTTTTTTTTCAACAACATAAATGGTGACTATACCCCATGAGTCCTGGTGTGGCACTGCAGGATTTGACACTGAACTGAATGGTGATTTTCAGCTGCAAGGTCAGTGGTTCAAACCCATCTGTTGCTCCTTGGAAACCCTATAAAGGGTTGTGATGAGTTGAAACTGACTTGATGGTACCTAACAACAACAACATATCCCATGAATCTCCCTGATGAAACACAGAAGAGTCAAATTGACTCTCTGTATAAAGAGATGATGAAGAAGCTCAAAATCATCAAAACAAGTATGGTAGCTGACTATGGAACAAATTATCAATTGCCCTTATGCAAGTATGATGTTGAAGAAAATTAAAACAAGTTCACAAAATATGACCTTTAGTATAACCCATCTGCAATTAGAAACTATTTAAGAAACAGATTTGACACATTGGACATTAATGACTAAGACTAGAAGAGTTGTGAAATTACATTAAGAACATCAAATATAAAAAAAGTAAAAGATTATTAAAAAGATAGTAAAGAAAGAAAAGACCAAAGAAGATGTCAGAAGACACTCTAATTTAGAGAACTTCTTGAAGAAAATGAAGTAAAAAAACTGAACAGATTATTTCAAACAAAATCTTGAGAAGACAAAGTAAAGTATTAAAATAAACTGTGTCAAAGACCTGGAGTCAGAAAACCAGAAGGAAAGAATTTCAGCTTTTCAAGCTGAAAGAACTGAAGAAAAAAATTCAAGCTTTGACTTCCAATACTGAAAGATTCTATAGGCAAAATATTTAATGATTCAGGAAGCATCAAAATTGGTTGATGTTCAACAATTTCAAGAACTGATGGTAGTAAAGGAAGAAGTCCAACCTCTACTGAAAGCATTGGTGGAAAAAAAGTTTCCAGGAACTGATGAAATACAAATTGAAATATTTCAATAAACTGTTGCAGTCCTGGAGGCACTCACTAATCTAAACCAAGAAATCTGGAAGATATCTAACTGACTGATTAGAAGAGATTCATGTTTATGTCCCTTCCACAGGAAAGTGATCCAACAGAATGGAAAAAATAAACAATATCATTAATATTACATGCAAATGAAACTTTTCCTGAAGATAATTAAAAACAGTTGCAAGAGTACATTGACAAGGAACTGCCAGAAATTCAATCATGATTCAGTAGAGGACATGGAAAGAGAGATATCATTGCTTACATCAGATGGATCTTAGCAGTAAGCAGCGAACAACAGAAAGATGTTTCTTGTGCCTTACTGACTTTGCAAAGGCCTTGGTGTTGATCATAACAAACCTTGAGAAGAATGGGAAATCCAGAACACTTGATTTTGCTAATGAGGAGCCTATACACAGACCAAGAAGTTGTTAGGAAAGAACAAAGAGATACTGAATGCTTTAAAATTTGGAAAAGTAGTGTGTGTATATCTTTTCACCTACTTATTTAATCTACATGCTGAGTAAATAATCATGTTGTTGTTGTTGTTAAGTGCTGTGGAGTCACTTCTGACTCATAGCAACCCTGTATAGGGCTTTCAGTCCTTTTAAATTTTTGCAGAAGCAAAACGCTTCAACTTTCTCCTGCAGAACTGCTGCCAGACTTGAATCATAGACCTTACAGTTCACAGTTCAGTATTTATTGTAAGGATTTACTGCACAGGATTATATGAAGAAGATTGGCATCATGAGTAGAGGAAGACTCATCAACAACATGTGCTATGCAGAAGACACAACCTTACTTCTTGGAAGCAAAGAGGACTTGAAGTACTTACTGATAGTCTTAGACTGAGTTCTTTAGAGAAGCAGAACATGTGAAATTTAAACATAGAGGAGTTTATATCAAAGGAAATGATTCACACAGTTGGGAGAGTCCCAAGTCTGGGTTAAATGAAACAAAATTGGCAGGTCAGCTGGCAGGCAGGTTCCACAGGATTGGCAGGTAATAGAGAAAACCACAAACTCCAGTCAAAAGAGTTGGAGATTGGAAGATGAGCCAGATGGAAGATCTAGACCTAGCAGAAAGCAAACAAGCTTTTTCTAAGTGTCTAATATATTGGAGTCCTGGTGTGGTGCTGTGGGTTAATGCGCCAGACTGCAAGGTCATTTGAACTGCAAGGTCGGCAGTTCATGCTCACCAGCTGCTCCTTGGAAACCCTATACAGGGTTGCTATGGGTCAGAATCGACTCAACGGCACTTGACAATAACAACAACAATATACTGGAAGTAAGCCACACACTTGAGGAAACATTCTTTCCATTGCTTGGCTGCTCATAGTATATGTTATCATAGAATTCATTACATTGTTTTAGATCTCATTATGGAGATAGCTATATCTCAACTGCAAAACCACTGAGAATCCTGGCTTAGTCAAGTTGACACAAAACCTTAACTATTAATGCCAATGAAGATCAGAGACTATAGCCATCATTATGGCTTGCACCTCAATGTAAACAAAATGAAAATCCTCATAACTATACCAATAAATAACAACATGATAAATGGAGAAAATAGTAAAGTTGTCAAATATTTCATTTTGTTTGGATCCATAATTAATACTCATGGAAACATCAGTCAAGAAATCAAAACATGTACTGCTTTAGGCAAATATGCTGCAAATGACCTTTTTAGAGTGAAGATGTCTGTTTGAGGAGTAAGGTATATTTGACTCAAGCAAATACTCAAAATGAGGTATTTTCATTTATCTCATATGCATATGAAAACTGGACAATGAATAAGGAAGACTATGGAACTTGAATCACGGTGATGGCAAAGAATATTGAAAGTGCTAAGGAATGCCAAAATAACAAACAAGACTGTCATGTAAGAAGTACTACCAGAATGCTCCTTGGAAATGTTGTTTTCTTAGGTGCCATCAAGTCAATTATCGACTCATAG
>NW_006408726.1:344897-348555 GCF_000296735.1 Chrysochloris asiatica
TTTCTTGACATTGAGATGCAATCCAAATTGAAGGCTGTGCTCTTTGATCTTCATCAGTAAATATGTTAAGTCCTCTTCACTTCAGAAAGCAAAGTTGTATCACCTGCATATCACAGGTTGTTAGAGTCTTCCTCCAATCCTGGTGCCACATTTTTCTTCATAGAACCCAGTTTATCAGATTATTTGCTCAGCATACAGGTTGAAGAATTATGGTGAAAGAATACAACCCTGTCGCACACTTTTCTTAATTTTAAAACATTCAGTGTTCCAATATTCTGTTTGAACAACTGCCTCTTGGTCCATGGGCAGATTCCTCATGAGCACAATTACATATTCAGGAATACTTACACTTGTCACAAACCACGTAATCAAATCCTCTGTATAGTCAATAAAGCACAGGTAAACATCTTTCTGATACTCTCTGCTTTCAGCCAAGATCCATCGGACCTCAGCAATAATATCCCTTGAGACTGGCCTATTCTGAATCCGACTTGAACCTCTGGAAGTTCTCTGTCAATGTATGATTGTAGCCGTTTCTATATTACCTTTAGTAAAACTTTACTCACAATGGATATCAAAGAGATTGTCTAATGATTTCCCCATTCCGTTGGAGGTAAGGATGCCAGTAATCCATCTTACATACTTTGGATATGTTATCAAGAGGGATCAATCCCTGGAAATGAACAGCATGCTTGGCAAAGTGAAGAGCCAGTCAAAAAAAGGAAACCCCACCGAAGAAGATGGATTGACACAGTGCCTGCAACAATGTGCAAAAATAAGACAGCAGTTTGAAGGATGGCATGGAAATAGGCAGTATTTCCATGTATTGTGCATAGTGTCTCTATGAGTCAGAACTGACTCAAGTGTACATAACCAAAACAACTGCTAAGCCACTGAGAATCCTTGCCCAGTCAAGTTGACACAAACCTTAACAATCACAGTGGTTGAAATAATTCCGTCTATCACTCACATTTCTCATATACTAGAAGCCTATGTGTAGAGATACAAAACCTATCAAAATAACAATTTCTGACTGTTGAGATTTCTATATGTGCTAAGAGAAATAACACTCAAAATGTAATTTGATTTTAAATGAGCACTAAATAAATTGTTCCTTGCTACAGGACTTGCTTCCCTAATTGTAGAAAGTCTTGTTGAATTAAGTGTCCTGGAGTTAGTTCTGACTCAAAGGGACCCTGTATAGGGTTTCAGAAGAGCAACTAGTGAACTTGAATTGCCGACCTTGTGGTTCAAATGGACCTTGTAGTCCAGGGCATTAACCCACAGTGCCACACAGATTGCCTTAGATTTTAAAAAAGAGAAAAAATGAGCTGAGTCACTCTAAGGGTTGGAAATAACTGAGAGAAGAAGAAAATCCATAGCACATAAAGCCTTATTGAATCAGTACCCAGCAAAATACTGTATTAAGTGTACTCTGTAGGTCTTGAAGTGCTTACACCTAAACATATGAACATGTTATGAGCATCTCATCACCTGCAGTGAAATAAAACAAGTGTGAAATGAGATACCTAAATTGGGTATCTCATTAAAGGGAACCAGAGGAAAGTGAGGACCTATAACCTACCTTCTCAGGCATGAGTTGCTTGAATATTACAATATTATGTTGGTCTGCTTCTTGACTTTGATATCCCAGGAACAAAGCAGGAAATTGAAGCATTCTGCTGTATCTACACAAATTCTCTACAAGTATCTGATTACTTTTATTTACACTAAGGTTTATGATTAGAGTCCTGTGTGGCTCTGGAAGACAACTCACCAGTCACACCTCAGAAGTGCTTTACAGGATTGCTATAAGTTGGAACAATAACAAAGGTTTATGATTACAGACAGTCCTACCACGAACCTGGGATACTTGGGATGGATGGTTGTATTCCTAATTGTTGTTGCTACGTGCTGTTGAGGCAATGCCAAGTAATTCTGTTGTTGCCATTAAGTGCCACCAAGTTTTTCTGAGCACAGTGACATTATATAGGGTTTTCAAGGAGTGGCTGATGGGTTTGAACTGCCAACCTTGCAGTTAGCAGTCCAGCATTTATCCTACAGTTCCACACCAAGAATCCAAGTCAAAGAAACTCCGTATGACAGACTGGAGTTACCACATAGATAACTAGTCTGTAGTCTTTACAAGAACAGATGGCCAATTTTATTCCTACAGAGTCACTTGGTGAGTTCAAACTGCCAACCTTTCAGTTACCATCTGTTAATTTAACCTCTTTGCCAACAGGACTCCTGAATCCATGCTTAGGCATATCCTAGAAAAGCCATAACCATTCTCTTAGTTCTAACTTAAAAAGGAAACAGCTTAGTACCACTGCAGCTTACCTGGGACCCTACTTTTTTAAGTTAAGTTCATCATTATGAAAATATTCTCCATACATAATAAAAGTTTACTTCTGAAGAACAAACCCATTCATATTTTATATAACCTCTCAGAAATTGTCCATGCTTGTACTTACACATATATAAGTGTAAGTAAAAAATCTCGCTGCAAAATCATAGAAACCTTTATTAAACAAAAATATCAAACTGATCTCATAGACATGTTTAAACATGTTTTGTTTGGAATAGAAAAATGCATGCCTGAAGTGGAACCCTAGAAGTAATACTTTTGGATTTGCTCTTTTATGAGTATTTGCTTATAATCTTATTTTTTTTCTTTTTGCTTATACTTTTTATTTCTTGTATCCTGAAAACATATAAATTTATCTCCGTCTTTTAAATTACATTATTATACATATGGTTATATTTATAGACTATTATTTTCTTGATTAGCATTTACATTTAATTTCTCTTTTATTGAAATTTTCATTTTTTGGTTTTACTAGCATGAATAATGCTTCAAAAAATATCTTTGTACACAAATATTTGTATTCACATAAATGTGGATTCTCAGGACCAATTATTAGACTGAAATTTTAGCTGTTGATAATTAATGTCATATTGACCTTCATTGAAACTACACATATACTCACAAAACAATACATAATGCCTCAATTTCTATGCCTTGGTATAATTTAGGGTATCAGATTCATTTTAATTATGTTATTTTAATCTTCAATATGCTTATTTATTGATACTTGATCTATCATGGATGGAGATGAATATGTTAATAACTCATCATGAAGATGTGTTTTTGACAATGTTCCCGTCATTTTTTGGTTTTGATTTGTATATTTTGATGCAATGATAATTAGGGGAAAATATTAGTGGCATTGGCAGTCTTTAATAGTTATTCTGTTTTATTGCATTACTAAAAGGGTCAATAAACATTTGCAGTAAAGGAGGAGATGTGTTAAGCTTTTTGAACCATATAGTCTTTCTACCAAGCACTCAACACCATTCATGTAGCCTGAAATCAGCCATACACAATACATAAATTAAAGGGGTTTGCTCTGCACCAACCAAAGTTTATTTACAAAACAGGGGCAGGTTAGATTTGAACATCATATTCTAGTTGTCCAAATCCAAAAATAAAAAATTACTTATCTCATTGAAATAGGTTTGTCTTACACATCACTGTGAGTGATTTTATGCCAGAATCCCTAGCTTGGTTTGCTTTGGTTTGATGATGTCTCACTTCAAATTTCACTTGCTTAAGTTAGGTTTGCCATTACTTTGTTTTCAACCAGTCTTTTCT
>NW_006408726.1:349079-350947 GCF_000296735.1 Chrysochloris asiatica
CCAGCCACTCCATTTCTCCACGTAATCGTCTCTGCCTCCATCTCGGGTGTCACTGTTTCTCCGGGTAGGGTCCCGCATTCCGCTCTTCTCCCTTGATGGTGCCAGGGACCTCTGCTCCTGGACTGCAAAGATAACCAACATCCTCCTTTTGCTACAAAACATCTACATTTACACTTCCAACCCTCACAGTCAGTGCTGATAGCAATTATTCACTATTGTGCCACATGAGTGCTATTCCCATCTCTTTTCATCAGCCTGCCCAGACAGATTGGATACTACTCCATGGAGAGTCTACCTTTCTCTGTGCCCTCTATATCTAGGCTCCCTCTTGAAATCTTGTAAGCCAGTCACTTCTTGCCTTTGTAGCTCCCCATTTTGAGTAGCCAATGTCCAAGTTGCCCACCCTTGTCTACCCTGTGTTTCAAGAGGGTGGGAATGATCCTCGCTGAAAGATTTGTTCCCTTTTTTGAGCTACTGCATCCATAGGTGTAAGTCAAGTTCATCAAATTGTATCAGATTACTCTTTTTTCCTCTTCTTTCTTCTTCTAGTTGAGTTCTGATCATCCCACCATTGAAGCCAGGTCAAGTGGGTATTATCTGCAAGTGTGGATGTTCTTACGCATATGCCCTCTCTTTTTATCAGCTGGACACTTCACTCTCCACTCTAGTCCTCTGTGGCTATATCACTGACTATCAGCCCATGAGTACCCAGGTCTTGCCACACTGCTGACCAACCAGGTCTCCACTTGGGTTCACAGGAGTCTGCTGAACATTGTAGGGCTTAGCTCGTAGCTTCAATGCTGTTTTTCCTTCACTTTCCCTTATCAGTGACCAACATGATCACCAATCAGAGCACATGTCTGCTCATGTATTCCCATTGAGTCTTAGTCTTGGAATGGGGTTTGCACTGAGAGGCCCGACAACTTTCATTGATGTCTCCTGGGTGAACAATTTGTTTGTTCTTGTAGAAATAAGTCAGATTGCCATTATTGTTTTTCATTTTCCCTGTTGGACTTTCTTTCAAGAAGTATCTTCTGCTCATCTAGTCGCTCCAGGCTGGTCTGCTTGTCCTTTCAAGTGGAAATTTCCTACCTCAGAAGATTCTAGGTGGGGTTCAGGATTCCACCTTTGGTTTTATATAATGTAGAGCCTCTGCAGGAAGCCTCATTTACTGGTCATGATGTATCCCCATTTTAGGTACTCCAATCAGTTATAGGCAGAAGACGGACATACAAACTTTCTATGGTGATATTTCTTGCTATTCTTTCTCTCCCCCTAAAGTGTCTATTTTATAATGGTATGCCAGGGAAAACAAGATTCAAAAGACAGCCAATCATCTTAAAATATTTTCCCCCTTTTCCCCATTCAAACCATGCTTCGAACTCTGTATCTCAGAGCCCTGTTGTTCCAAGGTTGTGCCTACATTATTTACCTCTGACCCAATTAGCCTATGCAAACCGGCCTAATTGTTTTCCCACCCTTGTTCTTCCATTCCCATCCACCTTCTTGTGTATTGCCCCTCTCCCTAGCACCCAAACTATCCTATGTCTCTTCCCTACCCTGTGCTCCACCTTCCACTCCCTCCACTCACCCCAGCCCCCTTATCCCGGTAACCAGCAAAGAATCTGCCTCCCCACTTTAGTATGGGTTCTTTTTCTTAGTCTTTTACAGTAGTGATCCTATGCAGTATTTCTCCTTTTGTGACAGAATAATTTCACTCAACATAGTGTCCTCAAGGTTCATCCATGTTCTGCACTGGCTTGCAGCTTCCTTGTTATTCTTCAAAGTAACATAATATTCCATTGTGTATGTATACCATAGTTATCCATTCTTCAACTGATAAGCACTTGAGCTGTCTCCATCGTTTT
>NW_006408726.1:359529-368198 GCF_000296735.1 Chrysochloris asiatica
TGTTTTTCTAAAAATGTATCCATCTCCTCTAACTTTTCAAATTTGTTGGAGTACAACTTTTCATAGTATTCTGTTATTATCCTTTTGATTTCCTTTCATTCTGTTGTGATATCCCCAATATGGTTTCTAATGCATCTTGTTTGTGTCTTCTCCCTCTTTTCTTTTGTTAGGTTTACCAATGGTATCTCAAATTTGTTAATGCTTTCAAAGAACCAGATACTTGTCCTGTTGATTCTTTCTATAGTTTTTCTGGTTTTGATATCATTTATTTCTGCTATGATCTTTATTATTTCTTTTCTTTTGGTGCCTGTAGGTTCTCTCTGTTGGTCTGTTTTTATTCTTGTAGATGCTGTGTTAATGTGTTAATTTTTGGATATGTCTTCTTTTTGGATTAGTGCATTTATTGCAATAAATTGTCTTCTCAGCACCACTTTGTCTGTGTACTAAGGATTTTGGTATGCTGTGCTTTCCTTCTTCTTTGTTTCTAGGCACTTTGTGAGTTCACATTTATTTTTTTCTACTACCCTGTTGCTTTTAAAATATATTCTTGAGCATCTCTTTTCTGATTTGTCATCTTTAAACAGTATTTAATGACTTTTGAACAAAAAAAAAGTGAAAGCAAATTTATACTGAGTCCAACTTCTGTCTTTTGTTAATTTTCCCTTTGAGTGGAATTTTTAAAATATTTGTATTTTATTAAATCTTATTATTTAACCAGAGTTGTGGCAGCTCTCTTGCCTTAATTATATGTTTACATGAATTTAATATTCACTGTAATTCTCATGGGTGTGCAAATTTCAATAGAAAACAATTTTTATTGTATTTTTATTTTTTAAAGAAAATAATTATAAGCATTGTATTTCCTGAATGATTGCATTTTAAATCTGTTATTATGATAAGGAGTCTTGGTGAGGCACTGTAGGATAAGTACTCAACCAAAAGGTTGCTATAGCCACAAAGTCAGTGGTTCAAATGCACCAACCCCTCCTCAAAAACCCTAAGTTACTGTTATTAAATGCTGTTGAGTTGGTTCTGACTTATAGCAACCCTGTATAGGGTTTCCAAGGAGTAACTGGAGTGTTTGAACTGCTGACTTTACAGTTAAAACCCACCTTGTGGTCCAGTGCTTATCTTATAGCACCACACCAGGACTCCCAGAAATGGTCCCTATGACTCGAAATTGGCTCAATGACACTTAACATCAACAATATTATAGATAAAGACAGTATTCTTTTTGTGTAGATTTGAGCAATAATGTTCTAGTTATCAAAATCTTGCTCTTTAAAAAACTTCATCCCTTTTTTATTTAAGAAAGATTTGTTTTTTCCAGAAAAGCTAAAGCAATCTGAATTTTGTTTCTCATTTAATTTATTTGATGTGAACGCTTTTTTTACAATGGGATGATACAGATTTTCTTAAAGTTTTGTAATTTAAAAAGGATAGATCTTATTATCAATGAAAAAATAGGGGCAAACTTAAGGGCCCTAGTATATGGCATACACAGACTATTAAACATGGCAGAAAACACACAAGCAAGAGAGAACAAATTAGATGACTGGGGCATACTAAAAATTAGGACTTTATGTGCATCAAAAGAATTCACCAAAAAAGTAAAAAGGAAACCCAAAGACTGGGAATAAAATTATAACAATGCATCAGTTGAGGAACCAATCTTTAAAATGTATTGGAAACTACAACACACCTACAAGAAAAAGATAAATAACCCAATTAAAAAATGCAAGGCATGAATAGACACTTCACCAAGGAAGACATTCTGGAAGCAAATAAACATATGAAGAAACATTCAAGATCATTAGCCATTTGAGAAATGCAAATCAAAACAACAATGAGGTATCACCTCACATCAGCAGTGACAGCAAAGTTCAAAAAAGCAGAGGAAAACAAATGCCTGTGAGGATGTGGAGAGACTGGGTCCCTCCTACATTGATGGTGGGACTGCAAATTTGTTCAATCATTCTGAAAAACAGTTTGGTACTTCTTCAGAAAGCTGGAAATAGAAACACCTCTTGATCCAGCAATTCTTCTGCTTAGTTTATATCCACAAGAGATATGAGTCAGAATATGAGTATATATGTGTACATCGGTGTTCATCGCAGTGTTGTTCACAACAGCAAGAAACTGGAGACTACTCAAATGCCCTCCAGTGAAAGAATGAGTAAACAAACTCTGGTGCATACACACAAAAGAGTGTTACCTTGAAGAATAACAATGAAGCTGCAAACACAGCATAATATGGATGAGTCTTGAGGACATAATGCTGAGTGAAATTAGTCAGGCTCAAAAGGACAGATATTGCATAAGTCCATTACTGTAAAAACTTAAGAAAAGATTTCCATAATAAAAGAATAATTATTTGAGGGTTGCCAGGGTCTGAAGGGAGGAGACAGTAACTCATAGATCAGGGGATGGACACATGTTGTCTCTGGGGACAGGAAGGGCAGTAAATGGGGGGAGAGGGTCAGTAGTTAAAGGAAGGGGGTGCTAAATGGTTTAAAATTAAAAAAAAAAAAGTATGTGTCAAAGCTGTATTCTTTCACCATACTTATTTAACTTTGTTTTTGGCGTCTTGGTGTGGCTCTATAGGATAAATACTGGACTGCAAGGTCAGTTTGAACTGCAAGGTTAATGGTGAAAACTCACCAGTCACTCTTCAGAAACCCCATACAGATTTGCTATGAGTCAGAACCTACTTGACAAAACTTAACAGCAGCAAAACATTTATAGAGCAAATAATCCAAGAAACTAGACTATATGAAGAAAAATATAGCATCAGCACTGGAGTAGGAATCATTAATAACCTGTGATAAGCAGATGATATAGCTGCATGCTGAAAGCAAAGACTTGAAGCACTTACAGATAAACAACAGTGAGTATAGCTTTTCGTATGGATACATCTCAGAGTAAGGGGAAAATATGATCCTTACAATGGGGTCAGTGAACATCTCACAAAAAATGGAGAAATGATTGTCAGTGATTTCATTTGCTTGGAAGTAGTGCTAAGTGAATCAGACTATGTGAGTCAAGTCTGCCCCAAAGTCTGCTTTGGTGTTTTAAAGAGCAAAATATCAATTTGAGGACTGTGGTGCACCTGATTCAAGTCATGGTATTTTCAAATTCTTCATTTTCATATGAGATCTGGATAATAAATAAGGAAGACGACAGAGAAATCATGCATTTGGGTCAATATTGAAGAATATTGGAAGTCCAATGGTTTGCCAGAAGAACAAACAAATTTATCTTAGAGAAATACAACCAGAATTCTCCTTAAATATGAGGATTGTGCAAATTTGTCTGATATACTTTGTACATGCTATCAGGAAAACCTGTCCCATGAAAAGGCTATCACACTTGGTAAAGTAGAAGGTCAGCAAAAATCAGGAAGACAATCAACAATGTCTCACAAGTAACAACAATTGTGAGTATGGCACAAGACCAGGCACTGTTTTGTTCTGTAATGACTTGATGGCACCAACAATACTATTTAGTGGGTGATTTTCTGTCCTCCTCCACTATATCCCTGATAACCATCGAAGAATGTATTTTTCTGTGTGTAAAACTTTTCTTGACTTTTTATAATAGTGGTCTCAAATAGTATTTGTCTTTTTTAATTGACTAATTTAACTCACCATAATGTGTACAAGGTTCATACATATTACGAAGTGTTTCACAGATTTGTTGTTATTCTTTAATGTTGCATAGTAGTCCACTGTGTCTTTGTATCATAATTTGTATATCCCCTCATCCATTCATGAATTTAGGTTGCTTCCATCTCTTTGCTATTGTTAATAATGCACCTAAAAGCATGGGTGTACATATATCTGTTTGAGTCACAACTCTTTTTTCTCTAGGATATATACTAATATAATATATATAATAGTAGAGTTGATGATCACATGATATTTCTATTTATAATTTTTAAAGGAAGTTCCACATAGTTTTCACTAGTGTTTGAGAACTCCAATATTTCTATTATTCCTGGGGTGAGATGATGTCTCATTGTTGTTTTCATGTGAATTACTTTAACAAATAAAGTGTGCCTGGCCCAAGTCATGGTATTTTCAGTCACCTCATATGCATGTAAAAGCTGGACAATAGATAAGGAAGGATGGAGAACAATTGTTTTTGAATTATGATGTTAGTGAAAAATATTAAATATATATGGACTGCCAGAAGAATGAACAAATCTGTCTTGGAGGAAGTACAGCCACAATCTCCGTAGAAGTAAGAATGGTGAGACTTCAACTATGAATTTGTTATCAGAAGAGACCATTCCCTGAACTTCATGCTTGAAAAAGTGAAGGGTCAGTGAAAAAGAGTAAGATCTGAGGAGATGGATTGATAGTGTTAGCAACAATGAGTTCAAACATAATAACAATTATGAGGACAGCATAGGACCAGCCAGCAGTTCATTCTGTTGTGCATTCCTATGAGTAAGAACTGGCTTCATAGCACCCAACAAAAATAACAATGTGAAAAGAAAATACAGGGTACTTTGTTAAAAACAGATTAAGAATTTCAAGACAGCAAGAGTAAAGCATTGAAACAAAAGTGGGGTCCTTACATAGGTCACACATCCAGGAAGCCAGTCCTGCCTGCAGGTATTGCACATGAAAAGTACCAGCAGCATCTGGTATGTACTAAGTGTGGTCAAGAGGTCAGAACCCCTGAAACCTAGAGCAGCAGTCAGTCACAGGAGGTTTCTTTGCACCTCATGGCAAGGGGCCCTGGAGCTATAGGTGGTGTTCATGCTCCAGGTACCCAAGTAGCTTCTTGAGAGGCGACCTGGAGTGGAGTGCAGGTGTTCCTTAGATGCTCAGTTTCAGATCCAGGGATAGGCAGGAGGGGAGCAAATCTGTCTTCACTAAAATCAGATGATTCTGTTTGTTGGTGATTCAGTAACAGCAAGACTGGCTGCAAGATAACTGCCCTAACAACTCAGCTACATTCTGCTGATTAAAATTTAACATTGTTGTGAAATGTTTGCTATGAAAAGAGTTTGACTGTGCTCACAGTACTGACATTATTACAAGAAATCTCAACATGATTATTTCGATAAAAGACCTTTGTTGTTGTTGTTGTTAAATGCCATCAAGTCAATTCCAACTTGAAGAAAACCTCTATAGATTTTTTGCCAAGTTGCTATGGATTTGAACCGCCAACCTTGTGGTTAACAGTCCAGTGCTTATTCTATAGTGCCACACTAGGACTCCAAAAGATCTTTAATATATCATTTCAATTGTTACATATTTTTAATCGTTATGAAAATGGTTTAAAACTTCTGTTACCTGTTTGAGTGAACAAAGTATCTCTTCAATGATGGATATCACAAATTTGAGAAAACCCATTGCTATCAATATATTTCTGACTTATAAGCACCCCATGTGTATCAGAGGAGTACTATACTCCATAGGGGTTTCAATGGTAGGGTTTTTTGTTTTTATTTTTGTTTTTTGTTTGTAAGTGCATCACTAGTCCTTTCTTCTGAGGCCCTCTAGACAAACCTCCAACTTTAGGTTAGCAGTAGAGTGTTTTTTCTATTTGCACCATCCAAGGACAAGATTTCACCTTAAAAAATGTTTGTTCAGGAATTTAGGTAGTCATTTCAAGCATAAAAGTTTATATTAAAAAGATATAAAGGAAACAAAAAACAAAAACAAAACAAAACAAAAAACCTAGAGGATTCCCTTGATCTATATATCTGCTATTGTTCCAAGAGCAGGCTGTTTTAACTATAATGGCTGTATAATTGTTTTGCTTTTGTTTTTTCAACTTTGTATTATGAATTGAGTGACGATTTAGAGAGCAGATCATCAATTTTGCATTCAACAAACTGTATACATTGCTTCATTAAGATGAATCCCCTCCATGTATCATCAACTGTGTTTCCTGCTACCTCCCTCCCTGTGTTTCCTGCTACCTTCATCATTCCTCTATCAACCTCCCTCTTGTTTATTGCCTGCCACATCACCCATGTTAACATGTTAACCATCTAGCTGTGAATAATTTCCCCTCCTCCCTTGCCCCTGATAACCATCATAGAATGTTTCTGTTATCAAGAAAATATTTTCTTAACTTTTTACAATAGGTGACTCATACAATATTTGTCCTATTGTGATTAACTAATTTCTCTCGGCATAAAATCCTCCAGGTTCATCCTTGCTGTGAAGTGTTTTGCAGATTCATCATTCTTCTTCAACATTGCATTGTATTTCACTATATGTATGTACCAATGTTTGTTTAACCATTCTTTTGCTGATGGGCATGTCAGTTGTCTCCATCTTTTTGCTATTGTGAATAGTGCTGCAATGAACATGGGTGTGCATTTATCTACAAGTGTTGAGGCTCTTATTTCTTGAAGATATATAACATGTAGAGGGATTTCTGGGTCATATGGTGTTTCCATTTCAAACTTTCTGAGAAAGTACCATACCACTTGCCACAGTGCTGGCACAATTTTGGTGTTCCATTTTGCAGCATCAGAGGGTCCCAGTCTCTCTCTATCCTCTCCAACATTTGTTATTTTCTGTTTCTTTGAACTTTGATATTGGTGTTGGAATAAGATGATATATCATTGTTTTGATTTGCAGGATTAGCGGTTCAAACCCACCAGCTGCTGCTTGGAAACCCTATATAGGGTTTCTATGAATCAGAATCAACTTGAGGGCACTTAACAACAATGGCTAAGAACTGTCAATTTTTCTTCACATGTTTGAATATATTCTTTGGTGAAGTATCTGTTAATGTCTCTGACCATATATTTTTTATTGGATTATTTGTCATCTTTTAGTCCAGGCATTGATGTGTTATATACGTTTCAGAGTAGTCCTTTACCTGATATGTCATTGCCAAACAATTTCTCTCAGTCTTTTATTCTTTTGATGAGATCCTTTGTTGTACATGTGTCTAATTTTTAGGATGTTCCAGAAATCTATTTTTTATTCTGTTTGTTTTCAGCTATATATGATAGTGTATTTATACAGTCTATCAGAGCCCCTAAGGTTGTCCCTATTTTTTATGGATAGTATTTATAGTTCTAGGCTTTACATTCAGGTCTTTAACCATGGTGAGTTTATTTTTCTATGTGGTGAGAAATATAGGTCTTATTTCATTTATATGCAAATAGATTACTAGTTTTGCCAACACCGTTTGTTGAAGACACTGTCTATTCCCCACTTAATGCATTTTGGCTCTTTGTGGAAGCTCAACAGACCATAGGTGAATAGAACATCTGGGTTCTCAATTCTATTGCATTCATTCACGTGTCTTTCAATGTACCAGTACCAGGCTATTTTGACTACTGTGGCTGTGAAGTAGGTTTTGAGATTGGGAACTGAGAGGCCTCCTACTTGTTTCTTTTAAAATAATGCTTATTCAGGGTCTCTTTCCTTTCCATGTAAAGTTAATGATAAGGTTTTCTATCTCTTTCTCTCTTTTTTTCTCATCTATTTAAATAATGATGTTGAGATCTGGATTGGGAATGTATTATAGCTATAGACTGCTTTGGTTAGTGTTGACATTTTCACAATGTTGAGTCTTCCTATTCATACACATGGTATATTTCTCCATGTCTGCAGGTCTTTTTGTTGCATTGTATTTTTGTTTTTCAGTTTTCTTTGTATAGGTCTTCTGTTTCTCTGATTAGATTTAGTCCCAAGAATTTCATCTTTTGGATAGCTATTGTAAATGGATTCTTGGTGTGGCACTGTAGGATCAGCACTGGACTGCAAACCACAAGGTCAGCAGTTCAACCCACCGGCTACTCCTTGGAAATCCTATACAGGGTCACTATAAGTCAGAGTCGACTCAATGGCTATTAACAACAACATCAACAACAATTGTAATTCATATTGTTTTCCTGGTTTCCTTTTCAGAGCTCTCTTTATTAGTTTAAAGGAATTCAGATGATTTTTGTATGCTGATCTTGTACCCTGTAACTTTACCAAATCTATCAATGAGTTCCAATAATTTCTTAGCTAAATCTTTTGGATTTTCTAAGTATAGGATCATATCATCTGCAAACAAAATTTTACTACTTGATTGCCAATTCAGATGCCTGTAAGTTTCCTTTAGGAGTCCTGGTTTCAAAGTGGATTATGAGCTGAGCTGCTTACCAGAAGGTGAGTAGTTCAAATCTTATCAGTCACTCCATAAGAGAAAGATGAGGTTTTCTGCTCCTGCAAAAATTTACAGCCTCAGAAACCCTATACAGGTTCTCCACATAAGTGGGAACAAATTTGATGTCATATACCACCACTGCAAATTTTCCTTGCAGCACAATATTGAATAGGAGTGATAATAAAGGACATCCTTATCTGGTTCCTGTTCTCAAGGGGAATGGCTTTGGTTTCTCATCATTCAGAGAGATTTTGGCTGTTGGTTTTCTATGTATGCCCCTAATTATGCTGAGGAATTTCTCATCTGTTCCTATATTGTTAAGTGTTTTTACCAGGAATAGGTGTTGAATTTTGGCAAATGCCTTTTCTGCTTCAATTGGTATGATATGAGATATTTTTCCTTTGTTTAATTTATATAGTTGTTTCTGTTGTTTTACTAATAGTGAACCATCCTAACCATCCTTGCTTACCTGATGTGAATCCTGCATGGTCATGATGTATTATATATATATATATATATATATATATATATAT
>NW_006408726.1:368298-377605 GCF_000296735.1 Chrysochloris asiatica
TATATATATATATATATATATATATATATATATATATATATATATATATATATAGAGAGAGAGAGAGAGAGAGAGAGAGAGAGAGAGAGAGAGAGTTGAATTTTGTTGGCTAGGATTTTGTTGAGAATTTTTGCATCTGTGTTCATGATGGATATTGGTTTATAATTTTCTATTTTTAGTGATGTCTTTTCCTAGTTTTGGTATCAGAATTGTGCTTGTTTCATAGAATGAATTTGGGAATTTTTTGTCATTTATTATATTCTGGAATAGCTTGAATAGAATTGGCAACAGCTCCCCTCTAAATGTTTGGTAGAATTTATCAGTAAATTCATCTGCACTTGGATTTTTTTTTAGTTTGGAGTTTTTTAAATCACTTTATCAATGTCTTCTCTTTTTAGAGGCCCGGTCAACTTTTCTACTTCAGTCTGTATTACATTAATAAGATCATGTGTTTCTAGGAATTTGTCTATTTCTTCATATTTTCAAATAAGTCAATTTTTCATAGTATTCTGTTATTGCCTTTTGTATTTCCCTGGGTTTTGGGGTAACATCTCCTATATTATTTGTATCTTCTCCTTTGTTTCTTTTCTTGTTTTTAAGTTAAAATAAAGATGTTTATTGGAATTACAGAAATAATTATGATAGGGAACATGTGCTACACCAAAGTGAAACCAATTAATCCAAAATGGATGATCAGTGGGCACATATTTAAGGAGTTAGAACGAAGAAACTAAATTATATCATTTGGTTGATGGTTATAAACTTAGATCAACATGTGACTTGAAGGAGGTTGTTTACAGGACATCTGTGTCTTAGAAACAGTTTATTCAAATGAAAACTTTTTTGTAAGTGCTTGTCAGGAAAGTTCATATAAGAATTGGTACCAAGTTATTTTTCTTGAGATATTGTTTCTGCATCTTTATCCATAAAGAAAGATTTCTTGAAGCCATCATGTAGACCTTGAAAAATACTTTATATATATATTTTCCATGTTGATTACAAGGAAGGCATCTCCCTAATTACCTGTGATGGTTGATGATAAAAAAGACTTAAAGGCATGCAATTTTTTTTTCTGAAAAATTAGTTTTTGTTTTTTACATTCAACAAATTATAGATTTTATTTCATCTCAAAAATTATAATCTCCTTCCTATAGCAATAGTTATCCCACTTCCTCCCTGTGCCTTCTATTTTACCTCTTATATTTCACAAATGAACAAAGCAAAATAAATTGATGTACATATAAAAAACAGCAAATATATATATTCTTTTAAGTGTCCTAAGGTGATATTCGTGTGGCTAGCCTGGAACTTTCCTGATTTTAAACTATTCAGTATCTCCTTGTTCTGTTTGAATGCCTGCCACTTAGTCTATGTACAGGTTCCTCAGGAGCACAATTGTTTTGGAATAGCCATTCTTCATGATGTTATCAATAGTTTGTAAATGGTAGTATTTTCCTTTTCATAATTATCACTATTTTTGCAGAGGTATCTGACTGTTGTGTATTGATGCTGTACCCTGCCACTGTGCCAAATCTTTAGATTAGTTCCAATAAATTTCTTTCTGGGTCTTTGGGATTTTCTATGTATAGGATCAGATCATCTTCAAATATAGAAAAGTTTTACTTCTTTCTTACCAATGTATATGCCTTTTCTTTCCTTTCCTTGCCCTATAATACTGGTTAGGACTTTCAATATAACATTAAATAAGAGTGGTGACAGAAGGCCTCCTTATCCGGTTCTAGTTTACAAATAGAATGTTTTCATTCTCTCTTTATTGAGAACAATGATTTTTTAAAAAATTTTTGTGTGTTGTTGTTAAGTGCCATTGCGCTAGTTTCTAGTCAAAGCTATATGGTATAGGATTTCTGAGGAACATTTTATTTTTATTCCTATTTTCATACTTTTTTTTTTTTTAAATCGGAAGTAGATTGTGTTTTTATCAAATGCTTTCTCTGCATCAATTATATGATCATTTGGTAGTTTTCCTTATGTGATTGATTATACTGAATATTTTGATGGTTTTTCTGATGTTGATTGATTATTGCACACTTGGCATAAATGCCACTTGGTCTTTATAAATTATTTTTTCGATATAGTTTTGGATTCTGTTGGCTAGAATTTTGTTGAGAATGAATCTATGCCCATGATGAGTATTGATTTGTAACTTTCTTTTTTTAATACTATTTTTGCCTGACTTTATTGTCTGTATTATGCCTGCTTCATTAATTGAATTTGGGTATAATTTATCCTTTTCAGTGTTCTGGAAGAGTTTGAGTAGAATTTGTGTCAGCCCTCTCTGACTGTTTGATAGAATTCCTCAGTGAAACTGTCTGGGCCAAGAGTTTTTTGGTTCAGAGTTGGTATTTATTTATTTATTTTTTTTACCTTTTCAATTTCCTTGTTTGTTATGGATCAGATGCAAACAATTAGCACAGTCTGTATTAGTTTAGGTATATTGTGTATTTCAGAAATGTGTTCATTTCTTATAAGTTTTCTAATTTTTTATAGGACATTTCTTCATAGTAATCTCTTGTGGTTGCTTTTATTTGCCATGCTTGAGCCCATTGATGCTGCCACTTTGCCAATCCATCTTGCTGGGGGTCTTCCTCTTTTTCTCTGACCCTCCACCCTACCAAACTTCTCCAGTGACTGGTCCCTCCTGACAATATGTCCGAAGTATGAGAGACGAAATTTGACCACCCTGGCCTCCAAGGAGCACTCTGGTTGTACTTCTTCCAACACAGATTTGTTGGTTCTTTTGGCAGCCCATGGCATTTTCAATATTATCCTCCAACACCATAAATCAAAAGCATCAATTCTTCTACAGTCTTCCTTATTCACTGTCTGGCTTCTTCTCTTACTACTCCTCTTATTTCAGCTCATACTGTTGTGAAATCACCCATTTCATTTCATATTTATGTTATTTGCATCTTCTCATTATTTTTCTTTGTTAAATTTCCAGTAGTATGTCAGTTTTACTACTGAAAAAAAAATTCTAATCAAATCCATTCTTTCTATTACTTTTTTTCTGCTTTCTGTTTTTCTTATTTATGCATGTTGTGACTTCATAGCATAAGCACTGGGCAGGTAACTACAAGTTTGGTAGCTCAAACCCACCAGTCGCTCCTCAGAAACCCTGTACAGGGATGCTATGAGTCAGAAATTATTCAACGGTGTGTAACAAAAACAACCCTAATTTTCATTATTTTCTTTCTTTAGGTGATTGTATGTTTTTTTTGTTGTTGTTGTTGTTGCTCTTTCTCTCATTGTTGGAGTTATTGAGATGTTGATTTTGTTTTTTTTTTTTCTTCTTTTATGATTTGTGCATTTTTTCTATAAATTTACCACAATGAGCTCTGGTAGCATAGTGGTTACGAATCAAGCTATGAACTGCTAGGTCAGAAATTCAAAACTACCAGCTGTTCCGCGGAAGAAAGATGAGGCTTTCTGCTCCTGTAAAGATTTACAGCTTCGGAAACCCTGCATAGGATAGCTATGAGTCTGAACCGACTCCAGGGCACATAACCACCACCATAGGTCAAACAGGATCCCTGGTGTGGCGCTATGGGTTAATGCGCCATACTGCAAAGCAATATGAACAGCAAGGTCAGTGGTTCAAGCTCACCAGCTGCTCCTTGGAAACCCTATACAGGGTCACTATGGGTTGGAACCGACTTGAAGGCACTTCGCAACAACAAGCTCTCCTTTTCCTTTGACACAAAAAACTTTTGGTATTCTGTGTTTCTCATTTGTTTCCAGGAGTTTTTTCATTTAACTTTTCATTGTTTCTATTACCCAGTAGTATTCAAGCAGGGTGTTTTATACTCTTCATGCATTCAATATTTTCCTTATTCTTCCTGTTAATGGTTTCTAATTTTACTATATTATAGGGTCATTATCTGGAGTCCTGGTATGGCGCTGTGGGTTAATGCGCCAAACTACAAAGCCGTTTGAACTGCAAGGTAGGTGGTTCAAGCTCACCAGCTACTCCTTGGAAACCCTATACAGGGTCGCTATCGACTCGACGGCACTTGACAAAAACAAATAAGGAACTCTGGTAGTGCAGTGGTTACGAATCGGGCTGCTTATCTGAAGGTCAACAGTTTGAAACTACCAGCAGTTCATCGGCAAAGATTTACAGCCTTGGAAACCCTGTACAGGGTCATTATGAGTCGGAACCGACTCCATGGTACTTAACAACAACAACAAAGGGTCACTATAAGTTGGAATCCACTGGACAACACTTAACAACAACAATAACATGATTTGCAGTATCATGTCTATGCTTACACTTTTTATTGTGTGGATCATGACAACCTACGGATACCATTTCCAAGACTGGATATTCAGAACACTTAATTACTTAATTGTGCTCGTGAGGAACCTGTACATAGACCACAAGGTAGGTAGTTATTTGAGCAAAACAAGGAGATACTGAATGATTTAAAATCAGAATAGCTGTGTTTCAGGCTTATATTATTTCACCATATTTATTTAATTTGTACATATGCAAATAATCATAAAACCTGCTTTATATGAAGAAGAACCTGTAATCAGTATTGAAGGAAGAGTCATTAGTAACCTGTGATGTAGATTATACAATCTTGCTTGCTAGAAGTGAAAAGGACTTAAAAATACTTACTGCTGAACATCAAAGACTACACCCTTCAGTATGGATTGCACTTCAATGTAAAGAAAACAAAAATCCTCACAAGTGGACCAGTAAATAACATCATGATAAACAGAGAAAAGATTGAAGTTGTCAAAGACTTCATTTTGCTTGTATCCACAATCAACTTTCATTGAAGCAGCAGCCAAGAAATCAAATGATGTAATGCATTAGGCAAATTTATTACACAAGAACTCTTTAAAGTAGTTGAGGACTAAGATTTGCCTGACCTACTCCATGGTATTTTGTACCTTATGTACATGTGAATGTTGGACAATGAATGAGGAAGATTGCAAAAGAATTGATCCATTTTAATTATGGTATTAGAGAAGACAGTTGAAAGTACCATGGACAAACAAATCTTTATTAGAAGAAGTACAGCCAGAATGCTTCTTAGGAGCCAGCATGGTGAGACTTACTCTCTCATACTTTATGTATGTTATTGGGAGGGATCAGTCTTTGGAGAAGGACTTCATGCTTAGTAAAATGGATGATCAGTGAAAAAAGGAAGACCTCCAACAAAATGGATAGGCACAGTGGCAGCAGCAATGGACTCAAGCATTATGAGGAGGGTGCAGGAATTGTCAGTGTCTCATTCTGTTGTGCATAGAGTCATTATGAGTCAGCAACTTGACAGCAGCAAACAACAACACGATCTGAGAAGGGAACTATGTGGCTCTGTAGGATAATCACTGGGTTGTAAATCACAAGAATGTGGTTTGAGGCCAACAACTGCTCCTCAGGTGAAAATGAGGCACTCTGCTCCTGCAAAGATTCACAACCTCATAAACCCTATGCTAGGTAATAGGGTCGTTATGAGTTGGAATCAACTCGACAGCACTTAACAGCAATATGATCTGAGAAGATGTTTTGTAATATTTTAATGATTTTTAATTTACTGATACTTGATTTGCATCCAACTTACTGTCTATTTTGAAGAATGATCCATGGTGCACTGGAAAAAAAATATGCATTGTGTTTTTTTTTTGGGTAGTGTGTTCTGTCTTTGTCTATGAGTCTCTTTCTAGTTGTTCAGTTCTTCGTAGTGTGTAAAAGTCTCCTTTTATTATTGTGGCGCTATTTCTCTTTTCAATTCTGTTAATGATTGAATTAGTAATTTGTGTCTTTATGGCACTTGCATTAGATGCATAGATATTTATTATGGTTATGTTCTCTTGATGGATTGTACCTTTAACCATTATACAGTAGATTTCCATATCCATTATGTTGGTTTTGCCTTGAAGTCTATCTTACAGAAATTATTCTTGGTACTCCTGCTCTTTTTTGCTTGCCATTTACTTTATATGTTTATTGAGCCTTTGATTTTTATCTTATTTTTATCTTTGTGTCTATGGTGAGTCTTTTTTAGGCAACCTATTGTTGGGTCCTGTTTTCTTATGCATTCTACCACTCTGTTTCTTGACTGGTCCATTTAATCAGCACTGGTGGTGTTGTAGGATACACACAGGACTGCTAACCAATGGGTATCTAGTTCAAATCTACCAAAAACTCTTCAGGAAAATGATGTAGATTCTTGTGGCAGTGAAGATGCTCTTGTAGCATATTGGTTGCAAGTCAGGCTGCTAATCTCAAGGACAGGAGTTTGAAATTACCAGCTGTTCCATGGGAGAAAGATGAGGCTTTCTGCTCCAGTAAAGATTTACAGCCTCAGAAACCCTATACAGGGTTGCTAAGAGTCGGAACCAACTCGAAAGCACTTAAAAACAACATGAATTTACTGCTCTCCTTTTGTTGTGATGTTTTATGGTGCAGATGATGTCCTTGTTCTGTGTATTTGTATAGGCTGAGTTTATTTTACTTTCAGATTTTATTTTAGTTTTCTTCATTGTAGTCAGTTTTGTGTTTAATCACTCTTTAAGATTTTTTCCCCTTTTGGTTAGAAGGTTTATTAATTTCCTTTGTAGTCAGTCACAAGGCCAGTGGTTCGAGTCCACCAACTGTTCCATGGAAGAAACGTGAGGCTTTCTGCTCTGGCAAAAAGGTGCAGCCCCAGAAACCCTGGGATCGCTGAATCAGAATAGACTCAATGGCACTTAGCAACAACACAACAACACTGTAGGTTATTTTTATCTTCCATTGTTTAAAATAGTCCATTCTATCTTGATAACATCTTCATTTTCTCTCCATTTGGAAGTTCTGTAATTATATCATTCCTTCGTTTTGCTTTGTAGTTGTCAACATCTATAAATTAACATCTCTAGTTTTCTATTTTTAGTATTGTAAGATAATTTTATTTTCAAAGATAATTTATCTGAGTTGGTTTCTGCATGATGTTGTTATACATCTTGATCTCAGATGGTTGCTTGGCATTATTAGGTCTCTGCCTGAAAGATTTGCTTTAGCACTTCTTTTAAATTTTGTGTCAAGTTTGAAAATGTCCTTAATTTCTGTCTGGAAATGTACTGATTTCAGCATCATATCTGAAGGAAATTTTGCTGGATATAAAATTCTTGTTGGCAATTTTTTTTCTTTCAGGATTTTCTATATGTCATATCATTGCATTTTTAAAAAATGTTTTCTTGTGAATTATGTGATAGTTTACATGGGAAAACATTACATTATCTTTACATTCATACTATAATATATCATTTCATTGCCATGGTTACAATACCCTCCATGCATCATCAACCAACCAAAGGGTATACCCTGCAAACCTGGCCCGTGGCAGTCATGAAACAGCCCCTCTCCCTCTCTGAGTCTACAGTCCCCAGCCGCTTCATCTCTCTACATCATCATCTTTGCCTCCATCTCTGGCATCACTGTTTCTCTGGGTAGGGTCCCACACTCCACTCTTCTACCGTGATGGTGCCAGGGACCTCCACTCCTGGACTGCAAAGTCAACTAATACCCTCCTTTTGCTATAAAATGTCTACCTTTACATTACCAACCCTCACAGTCAGTCCTGATAGCAATTATTCACTATTGTGCCACATGAGTGCTATCTCCATCTCCTTTCATCACCCCTGCCCAGATGATCAGATATTCTTCAGTGGAGATTCTACCTTCCTCTGTCCCCTCTGGATCTAGGCTCCCTCTTGATATCTTGTAAGCCAGTCACATCTTGCTTTTGTAGCCCCCAATCTTGGGTAGCCAATGTCCAAGTTGCCCATCCCTGTCTACCCTGTGTTTTGAGGGGGTAGGAATGATTCTCGCTGTAAAGATTTGTTCTCTCTTTTGAGCTACTGCATCCATAGGTGTAGGTCAAATTCATCAAATTGTATCAGATTATTCTTTTTTCCTCTTCTTTCTTCTTCTAGTTGCATTCTGATCATGCAGCCACTGAAGCCAGGTCAAGTGGGTATTATCTGCAAGAGTGGGTGTACCTATGGATATGCCCTTGCTTCTTATTATATGGATGCTTCACTCTCCACTCTAGTCCTCTGTGTCTACGTCACAGAATCTGGGCCCAGGAGTTCCCAGGTCTTGCCATACTGCTGGCCAACCAGGACTCCATCCAGATTCACAGGAGTCTATTGAATGTGGTAGGACTTAGAGCACTGCTTCATTGCTGGATTTTCCCTCACTTCCCCTTATCGATGACCAACATGGTCACCATTCAGAGTGCATGTCTGCTGCTGTATTCCCTTTGAGTCTTAGTCTTGGAATTGGGTTTGTCCTGAAAACACCAGACCATTTGCTTTGATGTCTACTGGTTGAGTAACTTGTTTATTCTTGTAGTAGTCAGTTGGACTGCCATTATTGTTTTGTATTTTTCCTGTTGGTCTTCCTTTCAAGAACTATCTTCTGTTTTCCTAGCCTTTCTAGGATGGTCTGCTTGTCCTTTCAAGTGGAAATTTCCCACCTCAGAAGATTATGGATGGGGTTCAGAATGCCACCTATGGTCTTATGTAATGCAGAGGCTCCACAGGAAGCCTCCTTCACTGGGCATGTTGTAACCCCATTTTAGGTATTCCAATCAGTTGTAGGCAGAAGACAGACATACAAACTTTCTATGGTGATATTTCTTGCTATTCCTTTCTCTCCTCCTCAAGTGTCTATTTTATAATGGTTTGCCTGGGAAACCAAGATTCAAAAGATAGCCAAGGAGAACAAACAAGATGGCGCATCAGGTGAACGTGTAGTACAGAGCTCTGCCAACAACAATACAGAATACCCAACCAAGCAGGCTCAGGGGATGGTCCCAGAACTCTGAACAACATATAAAGGAACATTTAGAAGGTTGGAAGGCTCACTGCTGTGGGAATTTGTGGCAGAAGCAAGAAATCTATTGATTTCTAGTCTAGGATGCTTGGCTGCTCCAGAAGCTGTCATCTTGGGTGAGACCAAGCAGTGGAAAGGATCGGACCAGCCACAGATGCCTGGCAGAACCACTAAGATAAAGGTGTGGACATTCTTTTCTTTTGGTATATGTTCATTGGTCCCTTGCTGTCTGTGCACCTCCATTCTGGTGACTATAGGGGTATATGAGCTAGTGGGCACCCAGCCCCACCCTCAGAGAGTTCTACTATGCATGTGCACAGACCTCCTCAAAGTTTAAAGAGACAGTTTCCAATTAAAACCAAATGGCCACAGCTGGCCCTGAACTGTTTCCAACTAGAGAAAAAGCCTGAACAGGGATTGTAGAGTAGGACAAGCAGACAAAAGAGGAAATAGGCC
>NW_006408726.1:380108-381994 GCF_000296735.1 Chrysochloris asiatica
TTTCCCCCATTCTGCCCATTCCAACCATGTCTCAATCCTAATATCACAGAGCCCTGTTGTTCCAAGGTTTTGCATATATCAATATTTACCTCTGTCCCACTGTCCCACTTAGCCTATGCAAACGTGCCTAATTGTTTTCCTGTCTGCTTTGTTCTTCCATTCTCCTCCCCTTTCTTGTGTATTGCCCCCCTTCCTAGCACCTACATTATCCTGTGTCTGTTTCCTACCTTGTGCTCCACCTTCACCGTCCCTCCCCTCACCCCACTCCCCACATCCAGATAACCAGCAAAGAATCCCTTCTTCTTTTGTTTAGTCTTTTACAGTAGTTGTCCTATGCAGTATTTCTCCTTTTGTGACTGACTAATTTCACTTAACATAATATCCTCAAGGTTCATCCATGTTATGCACTGGCTTGCAGCTTCCTTGTTATTCTTTAAGGTATCATAATATTCCATTGTGTGTATGTGCCACAGTTTGGTTATCCATTCTTCAGTTGATGGGCACTTAAGCTGTATCCAACTTTTTGCTGTTGTAAATAGTGCTGCTATGAACATTGGTGTTCATGTATCTACTCATGTTATGGCTTGTATCTCTTGTGGATAAACACCAAGTAGAGATTTTCCTGGATAATAAGGTATTTCTATTTCTAATCTTCTTAGGAAGCACCATATTGCTTTCCAGAGAGGTTGAATCATATTGCAGTCCCACCAGCAATGCAGGAGCGTCCCAGTCTCTCCTCATTCTTGCCAGCGTTTATGGTCCTCTAATTTTTTATCTTTGCTGTTATTTCTGGTGTGAAATTGATATCTCATTGTTGTTTTGATTTGCATGGTGTGGTGCTATGGGTTAATGTGCCAGACTGCAAAGCTGTTTGAACTGCAAGGTCAGAGGATCAAACTCACCAACTGCTCCTGAGAAACTCTATACAGGGTCACAATAGGTTGGAATAGACTTGAAGGCATTCAACAACAAAAACAACAACAATGGCTAGTGATTGTGAACATTTCTTCATATGTTTGTTGGCTACCTGGATCTCCTCCTTGGTGAAGTGTCTGTTCATGTCCTATGCCCATTTTTTAATTGGGTTATTTGTCTTTTTCTTGTAGAGATGTTGTGTTTCCTATATATTTTAGAAGTGAGTCCCTTGTGTAATTGCAATAGATTTTTTTCCCATTCTGTGGGTTCCCCTTTTATTCTTTTGGTGGTCTTTTGATGCACATAAGTTTTAAATTTTTAGTATGTCCCAATCATCCGTTTTGTCTACTTTTGTTTGTATAGTTTTCAAAATGTTTGGTAGTCTGTGCATTCCCTGAATTAGAGCCCTCACATTTGTCCCTAGTTTTTCATTGATGGCCTTCATAATTCTGGGATTCACATTTAGGTCTTTAATCCATGCTGATTTGGTTTTTATATAAGGTGTGAGGTAAAGGTCTTGTTTCAGTCTTTTGCATATCGCTTTCCAGTTCTGACAGACTATCACCTCTTCATGCGATATATTTAGGTACTTTGTCAAAAATCAGTTGGTTTTATGTGGATAGTTTAATCTCTGGATTCTAAGTTCTGTTCCATTGATCAAAGTATCTTTCATTGTACCCATGCCAAGCTGTTTTGACCACTGTAGCTCTGTAATAAATTTTGAAGTCAGGAAGTGAGAGGTTTCCAACATTATTCTTCTTCTTAAGCAGTGATTTGCTTATCCTAGGTCTCTTTCCTTTCCATATAAAGTTTGGAATTGTTTTTTTCCATCTCTTTGAAGAATGTTGCTGGAATCTGGCTTGGGATTGCATTATATATGTAAATTGCTTTGGGTAATATTGACATTTACCAATGCTAAGTCTTCCTATCCAGGAGCATGGTACATTCTTCCATTTTTGTGGGTCTCTTTT
>NW_006408726.1:383052-386166 GCF_000296735.1 Chrysochloris asiatica
TACTCCACTGTGTGTAAGTTTAAGTAGGTCGTGTTTTTCTAAAAGTGTATCCATCTCTTCTAAGTTTTCAAATTTGTTGGAGTACAACTTCTCATAGTAATCTGTTATTATTCTTTGGATTTCCCTTTGTTCCTTTGTGATATAGCCTATGTGGTTTCTAATGCATGTTATTTGTTAGGTTTTCTCCCTCTTTTCTTTTGTTAGTTTTGCCCATGGTCTGTCAATTTTGTTAATCCTTTCAAAGAACCAGTTTCTTGTCCTGTTGATTCTTAATTTTTTTTTGTTTTCTGTCTTATTATTTCTGCTCTAATCTTTATTATTTCTTTTCTTTTGGTGGCTTTGGTTCCCTCTATTGGTCTGTTTCTAATTGTTGTAGATGGTGTGTTAATGGATTAATTTTGGTCCTTTCTTCTTTTTAGATGTGTGCATTTATTGCAATAAATTGTCCTTGCAGCACCGCTTTTGCCATGTTTCAAAGATTTTGGTATGTTGTGTTCTCCTTCTAATTTGTTTCTAGGAACTTTGTGAGTTCACATTTTATTTCTTCTACTACCCAGTTGCTTTACAGCAGGGTGCTAATTAGTTTCCATGTATTTGACTTTATTTCCTTGGTCTTCCTAATGTTGATTTCTAATTTGATAGCATTGTGGTCTGAGTAGGTAGTATTTTGATATATGTAAATTTATGGAGGTTTGTTTTGTGGCATAACACATGGTCTATTCTGGATAATGTTCCATGTGGACTGGAAAAGAATGTGTATTGCACTGTTGTTGGGTTGAATGCTTTCTACACATTTATGAGATCCTGTTGACTGATTGTGTTGTTTATTTCATCTGTGTTTTTGCCAAGTTTCCTTCTGTTTGTTCTATCCATTTTTGAAAGCAGTGTATTAAATCATCCACTATTATTGTAAATTTATCTGTTTCTTTCTTCAAATCTATTAGAGTTTGCTTTATATATTTTGGAGCTCTTTCACTGAGAACATAGATATTTATTATGGTTATATCATCTTATTCAATTGTCCCTTTAACCATAAGATAATGTCCATTTTATCCATTATGCTGGTTTTTCCTTATATTTTATTGTATCAGAGATTAGTATTGCCAATCATCTTCATTTTTAATTGCAATTAACTTGGCATATTTTTCCCCAGGTTACAACACCACTAACAACAACAAAGCCATCACCGACCGTGGTCCAAGCCCAAAGACAAAAGACAGCCTCATCGCCCCAATGCCAGCAGGAAGTAGCTATGGAAAAATGACCGTCACCCCTTCTCCCGTGGGCATGGATCATAGAGATGGTCATTCATTTTTCTTGTTTAACCAAAGAGGGGGAATGTTATAATATCAGGTATGCCATTTTAGGCTGTACCTTCCGGGTTCTTCCCTCTCCTCTCCCTTCAACTCCATTTTGTCTGTTTCCTTGCCCTAAGCTACAAGGTGCATAGTTTAAAGGGCAACATGGTTTTTGATAGGCCACAGCTGAATCACCTTAGCAATGACCACTCCCTTCCTGTTGAACCTATATAAGACCACTCTTGTTGACTTTCTCTTCTCCCTCTTCTTCTTTCTGCCCTCTCTTCTTTTTGCCCTTTTCTCTTCTTCTTCTTCTCCTCCCCTTCTTTCTGCCTTCTGCTTTTTCTCTCTGACAGAAGTCACCTTCCTCTTCCTAACACTGAATAAAAGTCTCTAGATGGACCATCTGGTGTGTGGTGTGGTTGATAAGCAGCACGGGTTGTTGCTTTCCTTTCATTTGCTTTCCTTTCCTTTGACTTTTAATTTGTTTTTGTTTCTGTGTATAAAATGTCTCTGTGTATAAAATGTATCTCTTGCAGACACCATATTGAAGAACCATGTTTTCTTATCCATTCTTCTACTCTCTGTATCTAAATTCATGCATTGAATCCATTTACATTTAGTGTTATTATCGATAGGTATGTATTAATTGCTGCCATTATGGTTGGGTTTTTTGTGGTATAGCTGCTTACTTTGTTCTGCATGTCTTCCTGTGCTGAGTTCATGGTTCTAGTGTTCTTTCTTGTGAGTGTCCTCATAGTTTTAATGTTTCCATGTTCTTCTTGGATTTTCATTTTCTGGTATGTTGTGAAATGTTAATTTTCTTTGTGGTTACCTTATAGTCCATTAACTTTTCCCTCCATTTAGTGCAGTCTTTTATCCTGTAATCTACCTGACCTTCTCACAATTTGGATCTCTTTTCCTACGTGTTTACCTCCTTTTACCTTGTAATTGTTTTGATCATAGACTGACCTCCCAGATTCTCTGAGTTTGTTCTTATAGTTTTGTTCTGTCCTTGACTCTTCCTTCTGTCAATTTAGTTCCGAGAGGTTCTGCCATATGTGTGAATCTCTGGCTGTTGTCTGTTCTTGTTGGTTCTCAGTTCACAAAACTCCCTTTTGGATGTTTTATATCACAGGGTTGTCTTTGGCAAAGTCCCTTGGCTTCTGTTTATCCTGGAATGTTTTGATAATAATGTCATATTGATTGATAGCTTTGCTGGATAAAGGATTCTTGGTTGGCAGTTTTTTTTTTGTTTTTTTTTTTTTCTTTTGGGTTTTATGTATATCTCCTTTTTGCCTACTTACCTTTTTTCTTATTTGCCTTCTTGCCTGCATGGTGTCAGCTGAGAGATCTGATCTTAATCTGATTTTCTTGACTGTGTATGTAATGCTTCTCTTTTCCCTAGCTACTTTAAGGATTGTCTCCTTATCTTTGGTTTTGGAGAGCTGGATTATGATCCATCTTGGTGATTTTCTTTTGGAGTCTATCCATCCTGGTGATTGTTGAGCTTCTTGAATGTCTATCTTTTCACTTTTCAGGATGTTAGAGACATTTTATTCCAGAAGCTCCTTGACTCTTCCTGTTCTGGAATTCTGATAATTCTTAAGTTATTCCTCTTCATGTTGTCCAACATGAATCTTAGAGCTTCTTTGGATTTTTTTTTTTATCATTTTTTTCTGCTTATTATTCTATCTTAGTGTTATTAAGAGATTTGTCCTCCAGTTCACTAGTTCTGCCTTCCATCTCTTCAATTCTACTCCTTTGCCCTTTCAGTGTATTGTCTATTTCTGATATTCTATTATTGATCATTTGG
>NW_006408726.1:386574-392384 GCF_000296735.1 Chrysochloris asiatica
CACTTGCTGTCTCTTCTTGGGTAATATAGGGAGAGAAAGAGCCCCCATAGGTAAAAGGAGGAACAAAACCAAATTATAGTAGAATAATAACAAGAAAAATAGCAACAGCATAAAAGCAAGGAAAAAAAAAAAAAACAAAACAGATTGGATAGTGTAGTCTATAATCTAATCGCAGAAAAAGGAGAGGAGAGAGAGAAGAAAAACAAAACCAAAAACAATCTGTAGCCTAATATGAGTATGACTTTAATGCCCTCTTTCGGTGTCTTGCCTTCAAAGCCATCCTGATAAATTTCAAGCTGCCAATGTTTGTTGTTATGCTGTACCTCAGGATTTAATTTTCAGCCTCTTTTGTTTTTAAACTTTCTCTCTATCCACACTCCCTGTTCTGACCTTTTCCTATTAATAAATAATTCAGGGCTAGGTGATGTCCTTTTGAGCTATCTGCCCCTTTCAATGATGAGGGTATCTGTGCACATGTGTGACAGAAGAACCCACCAGTGGTGTGGGTAGGGGGTATCCAAACACTCAGGCACCCCCTCTACTCACCAGGATGGAGGTGCACAGATAGTGAAGCGACAATGAACAGATACCAATAAAATAAAATAAAAACAAAGCAAAACCCACAAGTATATTGTCCACCTTTTCTCCGAGGTTCCTGAAACATTATTCTGTGGTGGGTTTGTTTGCTCCCCCGCTTGGTCTTGCCATTTGGTCTTGCCCAAATTGTCAGCTCCAGGCCACTGAGCCTGGCAGATTCTAAAGTATAAGATTTCTTACTTCTGCTACAAGTTCCACTAGATATAAGCATTCAAACTTTTAAAATAATCCTACTTATAGGGTCCAGAGTTTTGGAGATCTTCCCTGAACCCACTTCTTTTGGTATTCTGTGGAGTTGCTGAAGGAGCTCTTCACTGCACCTCTACCTTATCTGCCATCAAGCCCCACCCTCCCCTTTGCCTTTTTGCCTGTATGGTTTCTGCTTAGAAACCAGAGCTTATTCTTGTTGGTTCTCCTTTGAAAGTAACATGTTGTCTTTCTAGAGATGCCCTCAGGATTCTTTATTTTTCTTTGGGTTTGGAAAGGTTGATTATTATGTAAAACTTCATAAAAAATTCCATGGAAACTGCAATT
This sequence comes from Chrysochloris asiatica, assembly GCF_000296735.1. Taxonomy (NCBI): domain Eukaryota; kingdom Metazoa; phylum Chordata; class Mammalia; order Afrosoricida; family Chrysochloridae; genus Chrysochloris; species Chrysochloris asiatica. Next base: position 387,706 of record NW_006408726.1, read on the forward strand.
AAAAGATAATAAAAAATTTTCCATGAACTTTTTGTATCGGGGTCCGAGACCTACTCAGACAACTGTGTGGGTTTCCTGAAGGAGAGGTGAGGATTAACGAACAGGCAAGGGACACAAGCTGATGGCAAGTGACAAAGTTTATTTCAAATCTCAGAGTATATATTGGGTGGTTCTGCAAGTCATTGCTGTTTTGTATAGTTACAAGTCTGTCTTTTACTGTGAATCGGGAGACCTTGAAAAGCTACCTTCCCTGCTGTGTTGATAAGCAGACTTTGTCTGGTTAGACCCAGACTTAAAGTTGTATGAGGCCTGTAAGTCTTTTGGTCCCCAACATCTCCCCCTTCTTTCTTTATTTATTTAAGGGACGTTGCCTGTCTTAGGTGGTCAGTGCAAATCCCCAGCCTTACCCATCATTGATACTCATTGCAGCATAAGGCAATGGCTCTGTCTTAGGTTGACTTAGGCTCCACTGATCCTTACCCATCTTTGGCTACACGTCCTACATATGCTGAGGGAGTGTCTTTAGCTGGAGGCTGTGAAGACGACTCCACAGTAATTTATACTGAACAACCGCCATCCGAAGAAGGCAGGGAAGGAGGAGACAAACAAAGACAATAAGTATGCCAATAGCGGGAAGGGGACCCCACAATTGAGAGAGGGAAGGTATAATAGGGAACAAGTTTTTAAGGTTACGGAGAAGTTGTTTAGCTAGTTCTGCAGGTGTGCTGTTGAGGAGGCGGGCATAATGCATAGCAATTATTCGCACATGTAACTCATTCCATTCTCGGCTGATATTATCAGTGATCCATAGTCGGTGCAGGTGGGCTTGCACTATGGGCCAAGGGAAGGCTGAAGCATTGTACACAAGTTTAGTTACACAAATGGAGTGGTAATCAGCATCGCACGCAAGACGTTGCCAGACCACAACCTGCTCTAAGGTATCCCCAAGTACGTTAACAGTATCATACAGTCCATTCAAGCAATGTTCAATGGCCAGATCAATCTTTTCTTGTCGGTCCCAGCTGTAGGTAACATTGTCCATCAGCTCGTTAACAGTAGCTGCAGTCTGAATTTCTTGAGTAAGGGCAACTATGGTGGCAGTGAGGGAAATGAGCAGTGATACGAGGGAGACAATGCCTACCACAATGAGACCAAGACCTCTTCTGGATCTGGCAAGCAATTTAGTAAAATCATCAACAAGTTGTAAACTTGCATCATCATACCATTTCTGGGAAATATTCACTGGCAATAATATATATGCTGGTCTCTTAAGGGGCATAACAGAAGTATTAGGTAGCAAGTCTGTAATACAGGTACGCAACTGACAATGGAGACAACTTATGTTATATCTAGAGTATCCCCCGATGAAATGTAATTCCAAACATGAATGTTCCCAGTTAGAAACACAAAAGGTTCAGGAAGACATAAAGAAAATTTTTTGAAGTGTGATTAAGGTTACAAACACTGGTGGCAGGGCATTGGAAATTCTGTGCAACTATTCCAATAGGTCCATATTCCAAAGGAGCAATATGGCACACATTCGATGTGAAGGAGTTGTTGGTAACTGGCAAATAGGACGAGAGTAACTGCATCCAGTATAATTATATGTCTGAATTTCTCTAATCAGGTGATCATCTGAAGGGAGCCCCATGCTTGAGTCATTTGAGTATAATGGGAGCGGGGCTCGATTCCTCTCCTTCTAAGACACAGGTCTCACCAGCGGAGGGTGTGGGACGACAGCCCTATGGATCACCGCCTGCGTCATCCACATGCCGCACAAGGCACTCAGGAATCCAACGAGGACCAGGTTCATCCTGTGGAAAGATACAAACATAGCCTCGTCCCCATGTAAGAACAGGGTCGGGCCCCTTCCATGTGCCTGTTAGGGCATCTTTCCATTTTACCATAGGTTTCGGGTGCTTGGCTCCCGGTTGTCATGCCTATCCGCAGCCGTGAGGCTGGAGGCATCAGTTAAAAGGTAGTTAAGGATGAAAATGACGTGGTTTATATAATTTTGAGGTGTGTGTGGGTAGGATTCCCCCTTCTTTATTTTTTCAAGATAAGACTTTATATTGGCATGTGTGCGTTCAACAATGCCTTGGCCCTGGGGATTGTATGGAATGCCAGTAGTACGTTTGATAGAGAAGGTCTTGCAAAATGCCATAAAACAGGCACTATTATAGCCAGACCCATTGTCTGTCTTAATGCTTTGAGGTATGCCCATAGCGGCAAAGGCATGTGAGCAATGTTTTATCACTTGGATGGTCCCCTCTCCTGTTAAGGGGGAGCAGCAAATGAGGCCGAAGAAGGTGTCTACAGAAACATGCACATACTTAAGCCGACCAAAGTGAGGAACGTGTGTGATGTCCATTTGCCACAAAGCATTGGGGCGTAAACCTTGAGGATTGACTCAGAAAGATGGAACAGATTGGTGGATGGAACACTCAGGACAAGCACGAACTATTTGCCATGTGGCTTCACGAGGGATATGAAACAACTTGTGTAGGGATTGACTGTTCTGATGATGTAGTTGATGCAAGGCCTGAGCACGCTGCAGATTGGAGTGTGTCATATAAAGCTGTGCGTCAGCAGCTTTATTGCCTTTGGCTAAGGCGCCAGGCAAATTACTGTGAGAATGTATGTGGGCAATAAAGATGGGTTGTTCTCTTTGACAGATGAGGAGTTGGAGCTGTATTTTTACAATTGTTCTTATCATTCTTTCTTTGTTTACATTCTTTAGCAAAATGGCCTATTTTTTCCACAATTAAAACACTTTCCTGGGCATTTTAGAGCAGCAAACATTTCTGGAGGAGTTAGCCCCTGAAGGGCGGCGGCCATTGCCAGGCCCTGATTGTATGAGGGTCCCACATCAGCACAAAGACGAATGTAATCATCTAAGCTGCCTTTATTCTTGAACGGGTGAATAACCATCTGAAAAGCACTGTTGGCATTTTCAAAGGCCAACTGTTTTACAAGGGTCAGAGAGTCAAGGGAATCACCCAGGATCTTTCAAGATGTAAGAAGGAGTCAGGAGACAAAGTCTTGAAAAGGCTCATTAGGACCCTGATACACCTTTGATAACTCAGTAGTTTGCTTACCCGTGTTGGAGGATGGATCTCCAAGCTTTTCGTCCACACTGATTAATCTGAGCATAGGCAGACATAGGATACATAATTTGCTTTTCTATGGTATTATATTCCCCTTCCCCTACTAACATGTCATATGTGGCTCCCCAATTCCGCTGATTGTTGTTAAGGTTTGCTATACGCCATGCTTCCTTATAATACCCAGATTTCCAGAACAAATAATCACCTCCTGCAAGACAGGCACAGGTGATATTCTTCCAGTCTAAAGGAGGCAAGGCTTCTTTACAGACTAGTTCTATCAAAGCCTGTGTAAAGGGAGCATTTGGCCCATATTGAGCACAAGCCATTTTTAACTCTTTTAAACTTTTAAAGGGTAAAGAGCTGTGGGTGTGAGTCTCCACATCTCTACTGTGCTCATCTTGACCAGCGTGTGTCCACACAATTGGATACATTTGAAAACCAGACAACTCGTTCCCCTGTCTTGCTCCATCAAGCAATGCCGCCTGTATCGGGGAGTATCTTTGGGTAGCTATTTTTACAGTGACGGGGCAATCACTGGGGTATTAGACTGAACGATGGCACAGGGGTTCAAGTGTAAGGGAGTCGTTGTTTCTCTTTGAGTCCTAGCCTCTCTTTCTTTGGCTAAGTCAGCAAGGGCAGCATGCCACTGCTCCTCCTTTTGCTGTATAGTTTCAGTCAATGCCTTTTTCTCTAAAGTTAAATCTTTTAACTGACTTAAAACTTCTTTCAGCACAGATCTTAGATCTCCCTCAGGTGTTTTACCAGAAGTTAATGGGGAATTAGACTTGAACCTGGGCGCTTCCTCTTTTTCCAGTGCCATCTTAGGGTGCGGCCTTTCTTCTTCTGCCTTATCTACTACTGCCTCTCTTACTTCTTTGTCCTTCGGAGCCAGCGCCATTTTAGGGTGCGGCTTCTCCTCTTCTTGTTCCTTCTTTACACTGACTGAAAAAAGAGCACTGACCAGAAAATCTGGCCAGGCTTCATCCCCACTATCATTTTCTTTCTTATCCTCGTGTTTATCATCCCCCAATTCTTTTTCTATGTTCAAAGTCGGTAAAGATTGTAAATCAGGGTATATGGGTGGAGGTGGAGCGGTTGGTTCTGTGGAACTGCCTCCCAGATGATTGCTGTCAAAATCAAAACTATCTCGGACAAGCCGCCACAAACTAAATGTATAGGCAGGCACCCGGGACGGGCCATTCTTAACATAATATTCCTGCAATTGGCGACCTATCTGATTCCATAACTTAACATCAACCACTCCATCATCAGGGAACCAAGGACAGACGGTATTTACAAATTCTATGAATTTACAAAGCTGGCTATGATCTACTTTTGCACCTCTGCTCTGTAGCATTTCTCTCAACATATCTACATACCGTGCTCTTCCCAGTTTGTTTCCCATACTTACCTGATTGGATTGCTCTCCATTCCTTTAATGTCCACGTGTCCTTATTCTTTGGGTCTGTTTTGGAGGATCCATCGTGTTATCTCTCGTATTCGAGTCCCATGTTTTGGGCGCCACTTATCGGGGTCCGAGACCTGCTCAGACCACTGTGTGTGTTTCCCGAA
>NW_006408726.1:397977-398611 GCF_000296735.1 Chrysochloris asiatica
TTGGGTTGAATGCTCTGTACACATCTATAAAGTCCAGTTGGTTGGTTGTGTTGTTTAATTCTTCTGTGTCTTTTTCAAGTTTCTTTCTGGTTGTTCTATCCATTTTTGAAAGTGGTGTATTGCAGTCAGCCACTATTGTTGTGGATTCACTTATTTCTTTCTTCAAATCTCTTAGAGTTTGTTTTAAATATTTTGGCACTCTTTCATTGGGAACATAGATGTTTAATATGGTTATTTAATTTTGTTCAATTGTCCCTTTAATCATGAGATAATGTCCATCTTTTTCTATTATGCTGGCTTTTCCCTTAAAGTTTATTTTATCCGAGATTAGCACTGCCACTCCTGTTCACTTTTTATTGCAATTAGCATGGTATATTTTTTCCCATCCTTTCACTTTTAATCTGTTTCTGTCTCTGTGTGTGAGATGCGTCTCTTGTAGACAGCATATTGAAGGATTTTGTTTTCTTATCCATTCTGCCACCTTCCTTCTCTTAGCAGGTGCATTCAATCCATTTACGTTTAGTGTAATTATCGATATATATTGATTATTTGTTGTCATTATATTTGTTTTTTTGTGGTGTTGCTGCTTCTTTGTTCTGTTTGTCTTTCTCTGTTGAATTCATGATTTTTGTGC
>NW_006408726.1:398711-409978 GCF_000296735.1 Chrysochloris asiatica
GGGTGTAAATCCTTACGGGAGTAGAAAGCCTCATCTTTCTCCCTCGGAGCGGCTGGTAGTTTCGAACCGCTGACCTTAAGGTTCGCAGGCCGATTCGTAACCACTACGCTATAGAGAACCTTAAATCAGTAATCACTAATCCTGTTGTGATGTTGTAGGATAAGCATTTGGCTAACCACAAGGTTGGCAGTTCAAACTTACCAGCTGCTCCTCAGAAACCATATACAGGGTTGCTCTGAGTCAGAACTGGCTCCACAGCATTTAACAACAACAGCTCTAAATGATTCTTGGTGTGGCACTGTATGATTAGCCGAGAACAGCGAATCACAGGACCAGCTGTTCAAATCCACCAGCTGCTTCTCGGAAACCCAATACATGGTTGCTATGAGTCAAACACAACTAAATGGCACTTAACAACAACAGCAACAAGTTCCATAAACTTTGTTGAGATAACTTCAGTCTAAATTGATATAGGAAAATTGACTGTACTAATATAAAAATACGTAATATAAAAAATACATAATATATAAAATATATATAATAATCCTCTAGTCGAGTTTTGATTATCAAGCCATTGAGGCTAGGTCAAATGGGTACTATCTTTAAGTTTTGGTGTTCTTGTATATAAAATATATATAATCATCCTCTAGTCGAGTTTTGATTATCAAGCCATTGAGGCTAGGTCAAATGGGTACTATCTTTAAGTTTTGGTGTTCTTGTACGTCTCTCCTTACTTTGTATCAGCTGGGTGCTTCACTCTCAGCTCTAGCCCTCTGTGGCTATGTCCTTGTCCATGGGGTCAGGTGTCCCCAGGTCTCACCACACTTTGGACCAACCAGCCCTTCCTCATCTCCCTCTCATCTCCAGTTCAATGGGAGTCTATTGAACATGGTTGAACTCAGCCCATTTCTTCATTGCTGCCTTTCCCCTTCTTCCACTCACCAGTAGACCAATGTGTTCGCCAATATGCTTACATGCCTGCTCATATGTTCTCTTTGACTTTCCATCTTGGGGGGCATTATCCTGAAGGGACATTATTGCTTGCCTTGATGGCTTTCCAGAGAGCAACTAGCTTATGGTTGGCAGTAGCCTATCATACTGCCATGTTTGTTCTGGGGTTTTCCTGATGGTCTTTCTTTAAAGATTTATCTTCTGTTGCTCTGGCTGTTCCAGGCTGGTCTGCTTGTCTTTTCTAGTGGGAATGTCCCACCTCAGAAGGTTCTGGATGGGGCTCAGGATTCCACCTAATGTTCTGTATACTGCAAAGTCTCTGCAAGAGCTGTATTTCACTGAGCAATTTCTAGAACCCCTTTTAGATATTCCAATCTGTTATAGGCTGAAGACGGGCTTACACGCTTTCTCTAATCATGTTTCCTGACATTCCTTTCTATTGGATAGATATCTTTTTAATTTTTTATGATATTCAGAGTGCATCAGACAAGAAAGCAGTTCTATGTGGTGCCTCATTCGGGCGTGTCCACTGTGTTTCCCTAAGATGTACAATTTTACTTGGTATATTCTTGAATCCCTGGATGCAATAGAGATTTATCGGTGCAAAGTAAAGGACATTTATTGGGCTTTTTAGAATAAGTTTCCCCATTTTGAAGATTTTATCATGCTTCTCAATATTCTTAAAAGTAAAATGTTATTCATCCTATGTGTTCACCGTTTCACCAGAATTGTCTAGAATTTAGGAAGAGTTCACATTTCGTCTTATGAAGCTTTTTAGTTTTATTTAAAATAATTTAATATCACCTCCCTTCACAGCACTTGTGATTTTTTAGGTGAAGGTCAGCAGGTTTCAGGAGGCAGTGGAGTTCAGGTGTTGTCTTGGGCCCTTTCATATTAAAGGGATGCCCATTGTAAGTCAGATGCCACATTTAACTGTGAAAGTTTCAATACCTTTACAGCATCTCAGAATGCCTTTTAAATTCAAAAGAAAAAAAAAAACGTTGAAGGTCTGATTATAAGGTATCTTTTAATGTTTGCAAACACGACTTTGCTGCTTGAACTTGATAAAAGCTGGAGGAGAATCTCAGTTGGGTTTCTTAAAGCATAACAATTAGTTTGTATCTCTGTTATCATTAGCAATTTTCCAAATCTTATGCAATTAGTCTCCTCTGAACTGAATTATTTGAAAGAAGGGTTTTAAAACAAACAACATCGTTTTGTCATAATTTAGGGCAATATGTGCCAGCGTGTTGAATTAGAATATCTAGTCCTGGTATGGTGTTGTTGGATAAACACTGGACTGCTAACCACTATGTCAGCAATTCAAACCCACCAGCAGTTCAAACCTTATATAGGGCCATTAAAAGTCAGAACTTGTTCAGTGGCACATAATAACAACAAACTGTGAGAAAATCAATTTATGTGCCTTAAAGCCATTCACTTCTGGTATTTTGTTATAGCAACACTACATAGGACAATATATTGCTCATCAGTGGGAAAACTGAGTTTTATTTTAGTCAATTGACAAGGTGAAGCTATCTGAAATAGTGAATCTCCCTAAACTTTGAATACGAAGCTCTCATATGCATGTTATTTTTGTTGATGGAATTGAATAGCCTCTTTTCTTAAAGGAACTGAGTCCTACCATATGCACTTGCACCATCCTTCTCTAGATAGATTTATCAAAAGCTTCAAAATAGATAAATAATTCAACAGATTCCATAGTCAAACAGTTCAACAGGTTATTATAATGGCAGTCAATCATGAAATTCTCAAGCTCTTTATTGTACATTCTTCCTGGGAAAGTCTCAGAATTATGGAATAAATAAAGTACTCAATAAGTCAAATCATCTAGCTTAATAGTGTGACTTTATCTTATTAATCTCGCTCTGTCTTCTAAATAAACCTTATTGCTTTGGGCATGATAGACTCTACATTGCTCTTTCTATATACCAAATTCATTTTCTTCTTGGCCTCTGCTCAGTATGTCTCCTGTCATATCTATCCTGCCATGCTTGTCTCACCCATTCTTCTAAAATTTGCTTACCAGAAATGTTTCACAACTTCCAATTGCTCTAACAATTGGTATAGGTGCTAAACTGGCTAAAACAGAAGCTCAGTATCTTAAGAATGAAAATGACCATTTGCAAAATACCTATGTTTTCAAGGATAGATGTTTATTTCTCTCTCCATAAAGCAGTCTAAAAAAACCAGTGTAAGGCTGATACAGAGGCTCCATGTGCTAAGATTACAGAGTTCTTCAAGTTTTCTGGGCTGCTAGTCTCATTATGTGACTTACATTTCTTAGAGTAATGCAACTGTTCATCTTCTGTCACTTCATGCTCAGTCCAGCCATCATTGCAGCATACAACTTCTTCCAAAGGAGTTACCTTCATTTGTCACATTCACAAGAACACTAGTAAGAAAGTGAATACTTGCCCAAGCCAAGATGCATGGAATTCTTGAGCTGGATGGTTGGTTATATTTATGACTTGAATTTATGGTATTTATGGTACTCATCATATAAGGCAGTAGGGAAAATGGATACTGAAGTACAAATATCATGAGTCTTCTCATAAATATAATCTTTTACTAGAAAGAATGTTTAGTTCTATACTCTATAAGATACCAGCATGTTTTTCAATTATATTTCTGTATATTGTGAGTTACTTGACTAATATTCTTGCTTCAAACATTGGTCTCATGAACTTTGTTAGTATCAAATTGCATCTCCTAGTCTGTTCAAACAGTGACTCTGACAAGGCTAAGTCCCAGAGTTTTCAGAAGTAAAGGCCAGCAGATGGAGAATTTAATCCTGGAAATTTATATCCAAAGGGAGTCTTGATTCCCAACCAAACAGCCTTTCCTAGCCGACACATCTCTGAAAAATCATATGCCAGGAGTACCACTTTCAACTTGCAAACCCTTTTGCTCCCAGATATTTGGACACTTAGATACAGTCTATTGAAACTTAGTTTCAAGGTATATCCCTGGATGAAAAACAGAATCCTGATTTTCCATTTCATCTGCAGAGCTGGCTCACTTCAGCACTCAGAATTCTTTGAACACTAAACACAACAGTCATTTAATAGCATATAAGTTATGACCTTTATCACAGATCTTTAAGAACCTAATGCATATCACTCTTTTCCACCATACCTATGTTATAACATAATGACTGTTATACTCATGAAGACATGACTAATTGACCATCATTGCTTATATTATTCTTGAAATAGGAAAGGTTATTTTATGTATGCCTGTCTCTCATTTTCAAATTTCATTTCATTATAAAATTCATGCATTACAAAATTCTTTAGGAAAGACTGTCTCTTATGCTATGAGCCGAACTCTTAATTGTTATCAATTACATCAAATATATACTTATGATTTTAGTGTTTTCTATTTTAGACATATGTTATTGTTAAGTGTTGTTGAGTCAGTTCTGACCCATAGTGACCCTGTTTCCAAGGAGTAGCTGGTGAGCTTGAATGAGTGACCTTTTGGTTCAAACTGACCTTACAGTCTAGTGCATTAGCTCACAGTGCCACACCAAGACTCCTTTATATATTTAGTCAGCATATAATCATATACTGGCCATATTAGTGAGTACTAAACTTGGTAACTGTGTTATCTAATTTTTATCTCTTAAACACCTTGAGTTTTCATTCAGATGAAATACTAAGTATCAGAGACCTGCCCAAGTCCTTTCAGAGAGTTTTTGAAGGAATCTACAAATAAGTCTGTGGATCTTTAAAATTTATGCTTGTGATCACTGTACCACTCTCTTTAACTTAAAAAAAAAAAAAATGTGGTTCCCTCTAAATTCTGCTTTTATCTGCTATAACTTCATTGGCTATCAAACATTTGGTCCATCAATGATTCTTTGGTCAACATGATGAACAAATTTTTATCTTCCATGGTATATTAACATGCATCATCATTGTACTAGATTGTACAAGTCTATTTCATAATATGTGAGATCACGTTGGGCAACAGCTGTAGAAAAATATAAATATTAGAAAAACAGAGAATTGCTATATGAAGAATGAATTGGTTTCTAGTAATCTCTTCTGTAAACATAGGGATTAAGAAAGTTTAGAAACAAACATTTAAATTAAGTGCTCTGTTATAGTTTTGCATATTGGTGAACACAGATTGGCTAACTTTGGTACATCATGGGTTGTAGAAGTACAAATTGGAGTTTTTGGTCTTTTAAAATTTTGCCAATTTATGAGCAGTTTCCACATCAAAGTAGAGATATTCACATATATCTACTCGCTAGTGCTTTGGCAATTTTTGGTTTTAGTTCTATAACCTCTTCATGTCTTTCCTAGAATTTCAACATAATCACTAAAATGTCAATTTCTATAGCAAACAAAGAGAATAGGGTCCTTAGAAACACAGACTTCCATCCATATCTCTGTTCTGTCACTGACTGGCTATGTGACATTAGGTGAATTGCTTAAACTTTCTAAAACTCAGATGTTCTACATGGAAATTCGTATAAAATTATTAACATATAACAATTTTTGTGAAAATTAAATATATTTGTAAATATAGTCTTTAGCTCAAGATCCAACATATTTTACTATCAAATGAAATGTTAGGTAGAGTCACTTATCTTGTTAATTATGTTACACTTCATTAGCTTTGGCTTTAAGTTCCTTTGTGAATTTTCATATTGCTTGATAAAACTGTTTAAAACAAGTTGTCATGAAATTGATTCCAATTCACAGTGACTCTACTTGTATCAAGGAGCTCTGGTAGCGTAGTGGTTACGAGTTGGGTTGCCAACCTCAAGGTCAGCAGTTTGAAACTACCAGCTGCTCCACGGGAGAAAGATGAGGCTTTCTGCTCCTGTAAAAATTTACAGTCTCAGAAACCCCGTACAGGGTTTCTATGAGTTGGAACCAACTCCATGGCACATAACAACAACTACTTGTATCAGAGTAGAATTGACTCCATAGGGTTTTCCATGGCACATTTTTTGGAAAGTAGATCACCAGATCTTTCTTCTGAGACACTTTTGGGTGATTCAAACCTGAAGCCTTTTAATTAAGCCAGTCCATTGTGGTGCTGTGGATTAACATGCCAGACTGCAAACCTGTTTGAACTGCAAGGTCGGTGGTTCAAGCTCACCGGCTGCTCCTCAGAAACTCTATACAGGGTCGCTATGGGTTGGAACCAACTCGATGGCACTTAACAACAATAACAACATTAACCATTTACACAACTCAGAAATTCCTATTTAGTCAACCTCATTCATGCTTGGATTTTCACGTTCTTTAAAAGAAAAGCTAAAAACATTCAAGAGACTCCCCAAGCTGTGCAAGGACTTCAGAGTTGTTGTTAAGTGCCGTCGAGTCGGTTCCTACCCATAGAGACCATGAACAGGGTTTCCGAGGCTGTAAATCTTTGCGGGAGCAGAAAGCCTCATCTTTCTCCCGCGGAGCAGCTGGTAGTTTCAAACTGCTGACCTTGAGGTTCACAGCCCGATTTGTAACCACTATGCTACTAGAGCTCCTTAAGGACTTCAGTCAGTAATGATCTGGAAACTCCTTATTCTGGAAAAAGGAGTGCCAATCTATCTGCCAAGCACTACCTTTACAGTAGAAATTTTTAATTGAAGGTAGCACACTCTCAGTGTGTCCACAAGTTTGAGCTTGTTGTACCTGAGTGTATTTGTTAAATGAGAGCGAGAGAAGGAGAACATGAAGACAGATGATGAAGTCAAAGAAACAGAATTACAGAAAGAGCGAGACCTAGACCATCTGATGGTGGTCATGGTGGTTATGTTCCGTGGAGTCGGCTCCAACTCATAGCAACCCTTTTTAGGGTTTCCGAGGCTGTAAGTCTTTACGGGAGCAGAAAGTTTCATCTTTCTCTCATAGAACAGCTGTTGGTTTAGATCTGCTGACCTTGAGATTAGCTGCCCAACTCGTAACCACTAGGCTACCAGAGCTCATTATAACACCTGGATCAGACCCAAATATTACCTGAGTCTCCACAGGATTGCTTCAACTCATTTGCCTTCTATCACAAGTGCTAAAGGGTTTTAATTTCACTGACATTTGTGCGTGCCTGGTGGGGAGCTCAACTGGTTCAAGCAAGAGCAGCTTTCATTTCTAATAAACAGACACTCAACAGTGCAATGTAATGCATTAACTTTTTATTTTCCCTGTATTTTCTTAAATGGGAGGGGAGATATTTACCTTAGTGCAGAGAAACCTAAAATAGAAACATTCTGACCTGTATGAATTCATGCAGGTGCTGAGGCTGAAATAAAAATCTGTCCTCACACAATTTTGAAATACTTGTAGTTGGAATAATTGAGCAAAATAAAACAAATATAATAAAATGTATGTTTCAAAATTGCCATGAGCCTGTGCTATCCAGCTATGATTGATTTTTGTCATTAGCAGTGTTAGTGGTTTCAACTTCACATGTTTTTGTCCTCCTCCACATTTATTATCTGCAGACTGATGAAAGAACCAAGCCAATTTCTGTGCACAAATTAAACCAAAAGGGAGAGAAAAATAATCTATATTAAACATTTAAAACATACACACAATCAAAACTCTAGGCTTCTTCACTTCACTTACATCACCTTCATTTACATCAGCTGGTACAGCTGTGTGCTTCCTACAGCGCAAAGTCTCATGAAGGGTGTATTAATTAAGTCATTATGCCCTGAGAGATAGGTATAATTATGAATCTTCTCATCATACTATTTTGAGTTTCTAAAATTCAATAAGTTAGAATGTGCATGCCTTTTTTCAAAATGCCACCACACACACAGAAAATCAGCCAACAAAAACAACAAAAATGAAATCCAAGCTCTTCATTACAAGATTTATTGTCACCATGATGCAAGCACATAAATATCACTTAATAGGCAAATAATGCTCACATATATGAGGAAGATTCAAAGAATTGGTGAAAAAATGGAATTAAAGCATAAAGGATTTTTCTTTTGCAAACTTTTTGAATCCCCTTCATTTATGTTTCCTCTGTCTACAGATTTAAATGAGAAGAGAGCATGGGAAAGAAAAGGCAGAGAGAGATGGAGAAAGAAAGAAAGTAGAAGAGTAGCCCCCGGTGCAGAGGGAAACTGAGGGGGATTCATTGACCTCTCTCAGCTTAGTTTGAGACATAAAATACTTTCAGCAAGAATAATACTCACATGACCAGGTATATGCCATAAGCAAGGGGAGGCTCCTCTAAAGTAAGTTAATCAATGAAAACAAAGGCTAGGGAATGTTCCTTTCTTCTCTCTCCAGAGGAATGAATGGAGAGAATGGAGAGAAAAGACAGAGCAAGATGGCCTGCTATAGATCTACTCCCTCATTAAACCAAAATAAAGTCAAACAAAGCAGTTGTTCCTGAGACAGTGTCAACACATGATGACACCAGGTGTGAAGAGTGGTGGTGGTTATGTGCTGTGGAGTTGGTTTGAACTAATAGTGACCCTGTGTAGGGTTTCTGAGGCTTCAAATCTTTACGGGAGCAAAAAGCCTCATCTTTCTCCCATGGAACCATTGGTAGTTTTGAACTGCTGACCTTGGGAATAGCAGCCCAACTCGTTACTACTATGCTAACAGAGCTCCTTTAAGTGCAGAGAAAAACTACATAAGATTTTCAAAGCAGAACTCACCTTTAGGTGAGTGGGTTCAAACCACAAATCTACTTATTCTCTGAGTCACTTATTCTCGAATATTCCTAGATGGGAATATGAAGGGAATGGATACTAGCACAAATAACTCTCTTTCTCAGGCTGGTACATATCTCTACCAGGGAATTCTAAGGGAAGGTGATTTGGCCCCTTTGTCTATGGCAACTGAATGGGGAAGAGATACAAGCATCTTGATAAGTATGGGCAGACATTGTTTTAAGAAGGAATGTCTGTGATTATGACTACCAGTCATTGTGGACAAGGTAAGCTTGGTGGACAGTGTCTAAAACATGGAGGGAAAAATAATTCATTCAGTCATTAATTATGTTTTAATGACTGAATACTGTAAGCACAGTGTTACCTACTAATGAGTACATGTACATATGTATAACACCTGTTTCCTCCTTTCCTTTCTTCTGTTGTAGAATGTATAACATATGGCAAGCACTACTACTGATCATCACATTAATGTAGACATATTAATGGATAGATAGATAAATGTTAAGTGTCATTGAGTCAGTTCTGACTCAGAGTGACCTGTATAGGGTTTCTGAGGAGTAGCTGGTGGAGTTAAACCACTGACCTTGTTGTTACCATTCCACTGGCTTATCCTACAGAGCTATGCCAGGACTCTAGATATATATACAGATAGAGAGAGAGTGAGTTTACCATTTCTAGAACAGCAACCTGCAGACATGGAGATTAGTCAGTTTAACAGATGGGGGAAAACAAAACAAAACAACTGAGGGACCATTGCATTAAATGGTATGTTAAAAGGTATAGTGAGTGATATAATTCATAATATAATTATCTTTATATGCTATTTCCATATATGTGTATAAGAAAGCATATTGGCAAATGAAGGACACTGAAGTCATTATTTCCAGACCAACTAGGTGCTTTGAGTCAGTTCTGACATATGAGAACCCCATAGAACTGTACTCCATACATAGAATTTTCAATGGCTCATTTTTCAGAAATAAATCATCAGATTTTTTACTAAAGTGTCTCTGAGTGGATTCAAACCTCTATCCTTTCAGTTAGCAGCCAAGGATATGAACCATTTATACTACCAGGACTCCATTTCTAGATTGTTGTTGTATTAGAGGGTCAGAAAATGCTTAGAGTATGAAGGTTAGATCTTATAAAATGGCAGGTATTAATTGATTAGTATGGTGCCTTAGCCAGAGTGCTCCTTGGAGGTCAAGATGGCCAGACATTGTCTCTCAGACTTTGGACTCCTTGTCAGGAGGGACCAGTCACTGAAGAAGGATATCATGTTTGGTAAGGTGGAGGGTCAGAGAAAAAGAGGAAGACCCCCAATGAGATGGATTGGCCAAGTGGCAGCATCGATGGACTCAAGAGTGGCAATAGTAGTGAGGTTTGCCCAGGATCTGGCAGTGTTTCGTTCTGCTGTGCATAAGGTCGCTATAGGTTGGTACTGACTTGATGGCACTTAACAACATGGTGGCTCAAGAGACACTCATTAGAACAGAATAAGGCAATACCATGTGTTTTAAAATCAGCAACAGCTTTAATCAGGGTTGCATCCTTTCACCGAGCTACTCATTCTGTATTCTGAGCAAATAATTCCAAGAAGCTGTATGATGCAGCATTAGGATTGTAGAATACAGATGACACAATCTTGTTTGCTGAATGTGAAGAGAACTCAAAACAAGTGTTTTGATCAAAAACTCCTGCCTTCAGTATGGATTATACCTCAACATAAAGAAAACATGATTTCCCACAACAGAACCACTAACCATCATCATGACAAATGGATACAAGTTTGGAATTGTCTGGGATTTCATTTTACTTGAAATGAATCATTGCCATAGAGGCAGCAATGAAGAGATCAAATAATGTATTGTTTTGGGCAAATCTGTTGCAAAAGACCCTTTTAAAATATTCAAAAACAAAGATGTCCTTTTAAGATTAAGGTAACCAAGCTATGGGGTTTTCAATTCCCTTAAATGTATGTAAAAACTGAACAAAATAAACAACATGAAAAAAGTGAGAAGAGGTGGTGTTATTGGATAAGCACTAGACTGCTAACTTTAAGGTCAGCAGTTCAAACCCATGGATAGCCAGAATAAAAAATATCTGTATTGGAAGAAGTATAACCAGAAAGTTTCTTCGAAGCCAGGAGAGTGAGACTTCATCTCTCAAACTTTGGACATATTATCAGGATGGACCAGTCCCTGGAGAAGGATAACACGCTTGGTAAAAAGGAGGGTCAGCGAAAAAGAAGAAAACCTCCAATGACATGGAGTGGCACAGTGGCAGTGGACTCAAGTCTAACAACGATTGTCAGGATGGAAAAGGATCGGGAAGTATCTTGTTCTGTTGTGCATAAGGAAGCAACTTAATGACACCTAATAACACCAACACACCTTTCTTCCTTCCCACATATATTTATAGGAGCAGAAAAGATGAGGCTTTCTACTCCTATAAAAATTTGAAGTCCTGTTGTGATGCTATAAGATAACTACTAAACTGCTAACCACAAGGTTGGTAGTTCAAACCCACCAGCTGCTCCTTGGGACCCCTATAAAGTGTTACTATGATTTGAAACTAATTTTTTTTTTTTTATGGAGTGGAAAAAAGTCTTGCAGTTGTCTCATGCAAATTGTGCCCTGTT
>NW_006408726.1:417242-422833 GCF_000296735.1 Chrysochloris asiatica
GTTGCTGACTCTTTTCGTGTAATGTAGTGGGGCAAAGGGTCCTCCAATAGCAGAAGGGAGTTTTGTGACAGCCAAACAACACCCGTCGGATAGAAAACAAAGCCAAAATCAAAATAAAAAACAAAAGTGGAATCCTCCGATAGCAGAAGGGAGGCTGTGCTGCCTGGTCAGGGAAGCGCCGGAAGTCCTCAGTTCTTTTAAGGAGCCGGGGCAGTCGCTGCTTGTAGTGGCAGGCGAAAGTTCAAAATGCCAAAAAGCTGCTCGGGCTGGCAGGTGGAGTCCGCATCTGATGACTTCCAAAAGTCACCGCACTTCTGTTTCTCTCTGCGCCCTGGTCAAACCCCCTTTCCCTGCCTGCCAAATGCCTTGAGATTTCAAGCTGGGCCAGAGAACTCTCCTGAGGCTTTTGTCCACATGAGATTCCCCGCTTGGGCTGGCTCTTGCCCCGCCCTCAAAGCTCTAACGAGCCGGGCTAGTCGTTGCCCACAGTGGTGGGCGAAAGTTCAAAATGCCAAAAAGCCACTCGGGCTGGTGGGTGGAGTCCGCATCTGATAACCTCCAAAAGTCGCCCCACTTCTGTTTCTCTCTGTGCACTCATCAAGCCTCCTTTCCCTGCCTACTACACACCTTGAGATTTCAAGCTGGGTTAGAGAAGTCTCCTCTGAAACTAATTTGATGGCACTTAGCAACAACAGCAAATAAGAATTGATGAATTTGAATTAAGGTATCGGTGAAGAATATTTAATATTTAATATTTAATGTATCATGGACTGCAGGTAAACAGTGGATCCTTGGAGGCACACATGGTTGCTAACATAAAAGGTTGGTGGTTTGATCCCACCCTCCTGCTCCACAGGAGAAAAATGTGACAATCTGCTTCAGTAAAGATTTACAACCATGTCAACTTTACAGGGAAGTTCTATTCTGTTTTATAGTGTTTACGAGTTGGAATTAACTTTACAGCAGTGGGTTTTGTTTTCATGTCAGAAAAACAGACAAATATATCTTGGAAGGCAGAATGTTCCTTAGAAGCAAAGATGACAAAATTTTTTCTCACATACTCTGGACATGGTATCAGGAGAGATCAGTCTCTTTAGAAGGCCTTTGTAAAATAGAGTCAGTGAAAGAAGAAGAGACTTAAAGAGATAGATTTACACAGTGTTTGCAACAGTGAACTCAAACTGAAACAGTTTTATGGATGGTGCAGGATTGGGCAGGGTTTCATGGTTCTGTATATTGTGTCACTAGGAGTCAGAACTGAATTGGCAGCACCCAACAATAAAAATGTGGTGGTGTGATTTGCAAAGTTTACTCTGAATGTATAAGTGAATTTTTTCTGACATTAATTTAAAATTCATGTTTATTAATTCATTCATGCATACTGCCAAGATATCGTAAGTTACATTTGATAATAACAGCAGCAACTCAGTGGCTTAAAATATCAAGAGAGTACAAAAGATCACAGGGGATCAACTAGGGACTATGTTGTACAGTGTCCTGCCACCACATTTCTGCTGATGGAGGATGCTGTGAAAAATAGAGTGGCAAATCATGCATTATTTCACAACACTACCCACTGTTGTTGTAGTTAGTGCCATCCAGTTGGTTGTGACTCATAGCGACCCTATAAAGGGTTTCCAGGGAGCAGCTGGTGAGTTTTAACTGCCAACCTTTTTTTGGTTAGCAGTCCAGTGCTTATCCTGCAGTGCCAAGTACACATTTCAATATTCTCTCCCACATCATTGGAAAAAGCAAGCTCAGTTTGACTTGCTAATTTCAAAGAGAGTGGAAAAGTACAACCCTAGAATGCCCTACCCACCACTCACCTGTCAGTTTGTCATACTGTAATGGCTTCTGTGTTGCTGTGATTCTGGAAGCTATGCTACAGGTATTTTAAATACCAGCAGGGTCACTCATGATGGAAAGGTTTCAGCCTAACTTCCAAATGAAGACACACTAGAAATAAGGAGAGATGGAATACTTCCAAATATTTAGTCACTGAAAACCTTATGAACTGCAGGGGAACACTGTCAGCACCAGAATATTGAATAGTGAAACATGTTGAAAAGCACCAGATAGAGTGTCAAAAGATGAGGCTCTCAAGTTGGAAGACACACAAATATGACTGGGGAAGAGTTGTTTCCTCAAAGTAGAGTTGACTGTATGGCGTAAATGGAGTAAAGCCTTCAGGACCTTCATTAGCTGATGGCGGCCCAACTCAAAATGAGGAGAAGTAGCTGTAAACATCCATTAATAATCTTTCTTGAATTTTTACTTTCCTTAAATCATTTTTGCTCCAGAAGGAAAATGACAAAGTTCTATCTTAGATGGCTGCTCGCAGGCTTCAAAAATTCCAGTCACAGCTCACCAATCTAAAATATAGAACACTACCTTTATGAAGGAGCTCTGGTAGCGTAGTGGTTACGAATCGGGCTGCGAACCGCAAGGTCAGTAGTTCAAAACTACCAGCTGTTCTGCGGGAGAAAGATGAGGCGTTCTGCTCCCGTAAAGATTTACAGCCTCGGAAACCCTGTGCAGGGTCGCTATGGGTCGGAACCGACTCGACGGCACTTAACAACAACAACAACCTTTATGAACTATTATGCCAATTCCTATGCTTTGACAAAAATAAATAGAATATGACTCAATAAGAAAGTAGTTACTTATTAATTTTTCACACCTAGCATTCTTACCCTTTTTCCCAACTAAGTTTCAATTGTTATAGTATTAATTGTACTCCAAACCAATGTCTGCCTGTACACACACACATATATACCCACATATGCAATCAAATAGCAAATGACCAGTATGATCCAACCTATATTGATTTGCTTCTTTGTCTACCTCACCGGCCTCTCCCCTTCCACATGATGTTTGCCTACTTCAATTTGCTTCTGAACCAACCAAGCAATCAGAAAGCATCTGGACAAATGGAAATCCACAGTGAATAAACTGCAACACTTCCTCCATCCTTTTCACAGATAACATTTCCCTGGGATAATAGGCAGACTCATCAGCTGGATGAGACAGCAGGTCCAAAGAGGAAACCAAACCAGAGATGTTTATGGAAGAAGGATTTACATTCCAAACTTGACTTCAGGGCTGTAAGACAGCTGGCTTAGGTATATGACATGGGTATTTTATTGTTATTTGTTCTAGCTACCCAAGCACCGTAGAAAAAACTGGCAAGTGTTCATTTTTTTTTTTTTTTTTTTTTTCTAACAGCTGAGAAAACATATGTGAGTATGGAGAGAATGGCTTAGGTATTCTTCACAGTACACTTAACATACTATATATCTTCACACAGAGCTTGATGGAGGCTTGCTTTGACTTATCAGGTAACCTCTGGAAAATTTTCTGTCCTTTATTTAGTGTAGCCTTTCTTTGAGAGAGGAACAGCTCCTCTTTAGGTGATATTCATTTAGGACATATCTGTTTGGACTCATTGATCAATTTTATTATGGCAAAGTTATTCAAGGCTTTAAGATATAATGAAAGAACTATCTTGTTAATGCCAAAACATCTAAGAGCGTACTTTGGGAAATTAAATACGCTGGAAAACATATGATAGATGTCAACCAAATCAGAATGTTTAAATAAATAATCTAGTTTAATCATGTGCCAATTGGCATGGATGTTTTTTATGAAAGTGATCATATCACTTTCTCTGACAAGAATTTGATACATTGAGCTCTTTGGCTTCATACATGAGTTGCTTTAGAGCTTTTGTCATCTATTTAAATTCTTGGATTATTATTGTACTCAAGAATTTTAAGTTTTAAGTCAACCACACTGTCAATTTTGAAACACAGATCCATTTTCAAAGCTTGGTAATTTGTTATTAAACTTCAAACCACAAATAACAAATTTCATGCCCCATTCTTGGATAACCAGGCAAACTCTCACCCAGTGAAGAATGTTGTCAACCTGTGGCTATAATTTTATGAAGCTATTTATAGATTTTTTTTGTGTGTGTATAATGAGAGGGAAGAAGCCAAAGCTCTCACTTTAGGTACTAGGGTACACAAAAGCAGATTAAAACCTCTTTGACCCCAGCAATTAGTTATTAAGCTAAAACATTCAAGTGAGACATCTAGTACTGACTGTATATTTAATGTAATGGTATACAGTTAGATTGGGATAGGAAGAACTGGACTTGGGGAAGCAATTGTTGTTGTTGTTGTTGTTGTTGTGTGCCATGAAGTCGGTTCTGACTCACAGAAACCCTATATAGGGTTTCCGAGGCTGTAAATCTTGATGGGAGCAGAAAGCCTCATCTTTCTCCCACGGAACAGCTGGTAGTTTCGAACTGCTGACCTTGCGGTTTGCAGCCCAAGCTGTATATATATACACAATTCCTGGGCAACAAGTTAGTATTCCTCAGAAAATGTTTTCCCCCACTATTCTAAAATACATGGTTATCTTTTCCCTATCTAGCTAAGTGCAATCAATGAAACTTGTTTTGGAATAATGAGCAAATTTGCAGCCATCTCTAATTTAAAGAAAACCCTCTCTCCTTGGATCTTGATATTTCCTCTTTCCAGATATATCAATTGCTCACTGTTCACCATCCAGATGGATACAAAATCTAGGGGTATAGCAGCAGCCAGGTGAAAAGAACAAATTGCACAGTCATCTTTGAAGAAATGGGCTGCCATGTTAGGGAAATGGTTGTTGATATCATAAACATTTACTATATGCAAACTGCATTTCCTGCATGGTACAAATGATTAAACAGTAAACTACTAAGAGAAATGTTGATGATTGAAATCTACCCAGAGGCACCTTAGAAGAAAGTCTTAATGATCTACTTATAGAACATCATTGGCATTGAAAACTTTATGAAGCACAGATAGGTTTGGAATGAATCAGAATTGACTCAACAACTTGTTTAGAATAGTTTATATTTAAGCTACATTATGTTTGGGCTTCAGTTCATTTCTTATTCTTTTTATGTTTTCTATTTAGAGTGGAGCATTTACCCTGACAAGTAAAAGTCCTTCAATTCAAAATACACATCAGTCAATTTGTCGTACTGTGGTGGCTTGCAAGTTGCTGTAATGGTAGAAGCTATGCCACTGGTATTTTGAATATCAGCAGAATATACCCTAGTATGTTTAATTCTGTAAACTGAGCTTAAAGAATTAGACATACTAGGAGGAAGGAGAGACAGACTACTTCTGAATATTTAGTCATTGAAAACCTTATAATAGTGGATGGAAAACTGTCTGATAGTACCAAAAAATTGAAACATGATGAATAGCATCAGAATATTGTCACTGAAATTCAGTCTGTAAGATGAGCTCCTCAGGTTGGAAGTTACTCAAAATATGAATGGGTAAGATTGACAATGATGACCTGAATGGAACAAAGCTTTCAGAACCTGATTTTCTAATGGGCACAACTCAAAGTGAGGAGAAACAGCTATCAATATCCATTAATAATCAGAACTTAGAATATACAAAAAAAAAAAAAAAAGGGAAGTTGTCAAACAAGAGATGGAATCCATAAAGATTAATATCTTAGGCATTAGTGAGCTGAAATGGCCATTTTGAATTGTATTGGTTATTTTATTTTTTATTTTTTTGAGG
>NW_006408726.1:422933-424138 GCF_000296735.1 Chrysochloris asiatica
TCATCCAGTCATCCCGTCCAGGTCACATGGGTATCATCTGCAGGTATGGGCGCTCCTGTGCACATGCCCTCTCTTCCTGCCAGCCAGTAGTTCCACTCTCCTTTCAAGTCCTCCGTGGCCATGCCACTGACTCTGGGCCCAAAAGTCCCCAGGTCTCCTTACACTGCTTGCCAACCAGGTCCCCGACTGGATCCACAGAAGTCCACTGAACATTGTAGGGCTTAGCTTGCCACTTCATTGCTGCTTTTACCCCATTTCACCCCATCGGTGATGTGTGTGGTCACCAATCAGAGCGTGTATTTCCGTTGAGTCTTAGTCTTGGAAGGAGTTTGCATTGAGAGGACCTGGCCACTTGCCTTGATGTTTCCTAGGACAGTGATTTGTTTGTTCTTGTAGTAACAGTCCATCTGCCTCCATTTTTCCTGCAGGTCTTTCTTTCAGGAGGTATCTTTCATTCTTCTAGCTGCTCCAGGCTGGTCTGCTCGTACTTCCAAGTGGAGATTTCTCATCTCTGGAGATCCGGATGTGGTTCCGGTTTCTACCTATAGTTATGTATTGCAAAGACTCTGCAGGAAGCCTCGTTCACTGGGTACACTGTAGCCCCATTTTAGGTATTCCAATCAGTCAAGGGCAGAAGACGAACTTACAAACCTTCTAGTGTGATGTTTCTGACTATTCTTTCTATCTCTCTCCAGTGTCTACTCTGTATTATAATGCAAGGGAAACCAAGATTAAAAACAACAAACAAACAAACAAATAAACAACAACAACAAAAATAGTCAAGCATCTCAACATGATCCCCTCCCCACATTCCAGCCATTACTCAATCCCTGTAACTCAGAGCTCTGCAGTTCCAAGGCTGTGCATATATCTTCCTTTATCTCTATCCCATTTAGCCCTTTCAAACATGACCAATTGTTCTCCCATCTGCCCTGTTCCACCACTTCCCTCTCCCTCCCTGTATATTGCCCCCCTCCCCAGTACCCAAGCACTCCTGTGTCCAATTCCCGCCCCACACTCCACCCTCCTCCCTTCCCCCCACCCATCACCAACTTCCCAACAACCAACAAAGACTTCCCTCTATCCGCCTTTAGTATAATTTCTTTTTCTTAGTCTTTTACAGTAGTGGTCCTATGCAGTATTTCTCTTTTTGTAACTGACTAATTTCACTCAGCATAATGTCCTCAAGGTTCATCCATGTTATG
>NW_006408726.1:424238-424945 GCF_000296735.1 Chrysochloris asiatica
TATATATATATACACTTTAATGTTTTATTGTGAATTATATGATAGTTTACATGAGAGAACTTTAGTTTTACATTCATTACATTCATTCCATCGTATATCATTTTATTGCCATGGTTCCAATCCCCTTCATGCATCATCAACTGACCAAAGGGTATATCCTAGAAACCTGCCCCCTACACTCCTCCCTCCCCCCCAGTCTTCCGCCCCCAGTCCCTCTCCCTCTCTGGATTCAAAGTCCCCAGCCGCTTCATCACTCCACATCATCGTCTCTGTCTCCATCTCAGGCATCTCTAGTTCTCTGGGTAGGGTCCCGCTCTCAGCTCTTCTCCGTTAATGGTCCTAGAGACCTCCGCTCCTTAGACTTGAGAAATAATCATTCCCTTCCTTGCACTTACAACCCTCATAATCAGTCCTGAAAACATTATTCACTGCAGTATCATGAGTTACCCATCTATATTTCATTTCATCAGCTCCGCCTAGACAGATTGGATAGTACTCACAGGAGATTCTGCCCTCCTCCATGCCCCCTAGCTCTAGGTTGCCTCTTGAAAACTTGTAAGCCAGTCATTTCTTGCCTTTATAGTCCCCCCCTCCCCATTTGAGTATCCAATGTCCAGGTTGCCCAACTCTGTCCACTCTGTGTGTGGAAGGGTTGGGAAGGGGTGGGAATGTTTCTTGTTGTAAGGATTTGTTCCTTCTTTTGAGTC